>NC_091178.1:24254092-24334092 GCF_040958095.1 Procambarus clarkii
TGATATCATTCCATGTGAAGTCTTGCAGATGTGGAATTCCAACACTGAGCGCTCAGGTTAGTGTGTGTAACATCAGTTATTCCTGGCAATGATTATTTTGGAGTGTACCACAGTGTGGTCTTAATTTCTTGTATTGTTCCCAGGGCCGTGACAAGTGTGATTTATACATATATATGTATGGTAGTTGCAGTATTAACGTAATTTTGGTAGAATTTGGTGAGTGACGAGGCTGTCTGGAGAGACCGCCGTCGCTCTGTCGAGTAACGTAATTCTCGGTAGTGTTTATCGGCCTAAACTATTAGTGTTATTTTGTTATTTACTGTGGTGATTGCAATGTGTGGACCTATGTTCCAAAGGGTAATGAGAGCACTGGGGTCATTTGCAACAGTAAGTGTTGTGCAGTATTCTAATACTTGAAAATTTGAGTACTTGTCGTGTGTGTTATGGCATAGGGGTTGTCATTGTTAGTGATTGTTGCTAGTGTTGAGCAATCACCATATGTGATTGCAGTTCAGTAAAGTCATTGTGGGGCTATGTTCTAGAGGGTTGAAGTCCTGTATGTTATTTTACTAGGTTCTGCAGTATTGTAATTGCAACCGGATTGTAACGTAAATCACTGTGATTTGTTAGTGTGATTTGTCATTGTCGTGGGTGAACTTGGGTTTTATATACTCCTGTTTATCTGGTAGGACATCGAAGTCCAGTATTCAGTGAGGTGATTGCGAGGCAATTAATATAACGTAACCAAGGGAACGCCCATTGCTTTAAGAGAATTTGTTCTTTGACAACTTGAGTAACGTAGAATACGTTTGGGTTAATTTACTTTCCTGCCAAACCGGTACGGTAGTCTCAAGGGGCCTAGCCATCAGCCAGATACGAATTAGAGTATTGTCTGCCGTAATTAACGGTCAGTGGGCCGGGTAATTGACGTGTTTCAGGAAGTCAAAGTAATTAACCTCGATCCTTGTTTGATCGACTCACACGAAGGCTACATTGTTCCATTAACGTAACGTCGTTATTTATCTGCCCGGAAGTACCGGCACTTGATTGACTCGTGGGAGGAGTAACGTCATTTTAGAATAACGGAAACGTGATGCCTAATTACTGTTATTAGCCACCTGAATTGGTCTGAGTATGGAAGGGTTAGACGGAATTCATACCTTAATGTAAATTGCTGAGCCAGTGTGAAAGGTTGCGTATTTAATTGTTTATTTATTGATCTTGAGGATAGTAATTAATTACTCTAAATGTAATCACGAGTGATTACCGTTCTCTTAGCACGTTGAACATTGTAAATCAGAGTTTACGATCACTGAGTGATTAGTATCCGATTAATGTAAATTAACGTAACTAGTAAAGAGCTTAAACAGCTGTCTGTGAGTACAGGGATTAATGGGATTTTCTCACTGAATGCTCGACGGGTAGAGTGTTGTGTAATTTCCGCGTTACTAGTGACAGTTGTAAGAGTTATTAAATTAACGTAAATGTTACCTTGTTATTAACGTAAATCAAATTGTTACTGAGTGTTGATCGTCCGTGGGACGAAGTGTTAACGTAAAGATTAACTTGAGGAAGGGTTGCTGGAGTTGCCAGTGAACCCATTAGTTATTGTTGTCATTGAAAGGCTACTGATTTGATTGCATTCCAACCGCTATTGCAGGAGCAAACTGCACTGAAGCGTAGAACAGTAGGAGGTTACTGAAGACGTGTTTCAGAGCCCACTGTGTCATTTGTTGTAATTGTGATTATAGATCTGTTAGTTCTTGTTTCTTGTTAATTCCTCTGTGGTCACGCTTATGTTCGAGTTAGTTCATTATGCAGTCCGAGGGGCTGGTGTCTAGCTGTCATTGATAGTGTCACAGGAAGGATTTCGAGTAACGTCATTGACATTTCTTTTTGTTTTGTTGTAGTAGTTAGTACTTTATTGAATAAACTAAGTTGTTATGGTTAACACTGTCTTTTCGTTACACCCCACACATTATTATTGTTATGCAAGTGTTCTTCACACTCGACTAATAAAATTGAGACTGATTCTGAGCTTTGGATCAAATATACGGCACCACACAACAATAAATTATTGTTGTGAGAGCCCGTGACCTACTCGTTAGATTCGCATCGGCGAATGGCGAAGGTCGACGGCCTAGTGGGGGGGATTTCAATTTTTATTGGGGTCTCGGCGTTTGCTCGCGCCTAGTCAATTGTTCATACATGGTCCCAAAGTGAGGAATGAGCTGCTTACTACACTGGTGTGTTAGCTAAGCAAGTCCTTCCTCAGGTGATCTAATTGAATATCATGAAAGGAATAAAGGTTAAAGAATAAAGAAAATTCTTAGAAATTTTCCGAGCCCAATTCCTTATACCAATTTCATTTATTCCCACTTAATCAAGTCACCGAAAACTCTCACAATCACTAATGAGTGACAGGTAACGTTTTTCGTGTGTGTGTACAAGTGATTTATAAACACATTTGAGACACTACGCTGTTATCAACTATTGCAGTGTATTGAAGGTTATTGATCATTAATGTCAGTGTGACACTGTGTTCTATCTCTTTACAGGGATCCAGTAAGTAGAGTAAGTCACTGATTGTTGTTTGTTACTCATTGGATTATTTTGTCCGAGTGACAAGTGTGGTTTCTCATATGTGTACGGTTGTGTATTGCATTATGATGTAGTGTGATACATTGTTAGAAGTTTGTCTGGGGACACGAGATAATTAATCCTCCAGATTAATTATGTAAGGACATCAAACGTATTTAGTGAAGTTAGTAATGTAATTAGTAAAGTCATTAATGTCATTGGTTGCTAGTTGTCAGTTTGACAGTGTATTGAGTATTAATTGATTGTTTCATCTGATTTGATAAACAATAATTTAACGTATTGAAGTAATTGCTAAATGTCAGTGTGACAGTGTATTAGCGTAATTCTTTGACTGACCACTGTGGGGCAGTGTGTTACTAACATAACTCTTTGGTTGACCACTGTGGGGTAGTGTGTTACTAACATAACTCTTTGGTTGACCACTGTGGGGCAGTGTGTTACTAACATAACTCTTTGGTTCACCACTGTGGGGCAGTGTGACATTAGCATAACTCTTTGGTTGACCACTGTCGGGACGTGACTCATTAGCATAACTCTTTGATTGACCATTGTGGAGCAGTGTGTTACTAACATAACTCTTTGGTTGACCACTGTCGGGACGTGTGACATAAGTGTAACTCTTTGATTGATGACTGTGGGGCAGTGTGTTACTAACATAACTCTTTGATTGACTACTGTGGGGCAGTGTGATATTAGCATAACTCTTTGGTTGACCACTGTGGGGCAGTGTGACATTAGCATAACTCTTTGGTTGACCACTGTGGGGCAGTGTGACATTAGCATAACTCTTTGGTTGACCACTGTGGGGCAGTGTGTTACTAACATAACTCTTTGATTGACTACTGTGGGGCAGTGTGACATTAGCATAACTCTTTGGTTGACCACTGTGGGGCAGTGTGTTACTAACATAACTCTTTGGTTGCCCACTGTGGGCAGTGTGTTATTAACATAACTCTTTGGTTGACCACTGTCGGGACGTGTGACATAAGTGTAACTCTTTGATTGACCACTGTGGGGCAGTGTGTTATTAACATGACTCTTTGATTGATGACTGTGGGGCAGTGTGTTATTAACATAACTCTTTGGTTGACCACTGTGGGGCAGTGTTTTATTAACATAACTCTTTCGTTGATCACTGTCGGGACGTGTGACATAAGTTTAACTCTTTGATTGACCACTGTGGGGCGCTGTGTTAGTAACATAACTCTTTGACTACTGTGGGGCAGTGAGTTATTAAAGTAAATTAATTGAATATTAATTGTTAATTAATTTCAGTGCCGACCTAGTGACGTGAAGTAACGTAATTACTTGTGGGTGTGTTATTATGGTGATTGTTCTTATGGCGCTGTTGTGCCATTTCATTTGATTAATTCATGTTTTGTGTTGATTCGGCAAGAGTGTGCAAGAACTGTTTCAGGTTAGTTGACGTTTGTTGATGACCTGTCCAGTGGGTCGAAGCCTTGTGTCTCTATACACCTGTCAGGTGGTTGGTCAGGAGATCTACTACAACCGTGGAGTTTGACAGATTTGACGTCACTCTCTTGATTTAACATAAAGTTTGGAGCTGTGTATTAGACAATAAGTTTATTGATTAAATTGTTATTTGTTTACACAGGTTTTATGCCATTTCTCATTCTCCATAACGCCCCTATTTCATTACCCTACTTACCAATTGTCCTTAAGTGGCATTTGAGCTGGTTCAGGCTCCAGCCCCTAACCAAAACACTGAATATTAAATTCGATGTAAGAACTAGTATTCTACCTCCATTAGCGAAGCGAGTTATAGAGAGAACAACCCAGTGAGAGAAGGTGTTATGGCGCATTGTGAAGGGGAAGGCCACCTTGGTTTTCGTCCTTCTCCTGTACTACTGCATCTTTGGCGTTTGCTCTCGCCGATCTCTTCTTTCGGATTGATCATTCCACAACTGGCATCCCTGCATGGAGCCTGGGTTTGAGTTTGCAGACAACCCGGAAGTAGAATCTCACATCTGGCTTAACAACCAGGGAATAAGGCAGTTAACAGTTAAAGTAATTTACCATAGGCCGGAGGAGACCATAAGCTCTGCAGCCAGATTGAGTATAGTGTACTCTCACTTCTGGATTCCAGCGTGGGTTTGCTCTGTAAAGTAAATTCCCCCTATCCGGATGTATAATCTCACAGACAGCCTCTCACATAAATCTGTCTCAGAAGACTCTCTCACATAAAGCTCTGCCAGAACAGTTTCTCACATAAAACTGTTCTGGAACAATCTCTCTTATAAAATTTTCCAAGATCAGTCTATCACATAAACTGACCCACAAAAGTAACTCATGTAAAACTTTCTCAGAATAGTCCCATAAACTGTCGAATAACAGTCTCTCACATAAAACTCTTCCAGAACAGTCTCTAACATAACACTGTATTATAATAGTCTTTCATATAAAGAACAGTTTTTCCAAGATTAGTTATTCCCATAAAACTGTCCCAGAACATTCTCTCTCATTACAATATACCAGAACAGTGACTCACGTAAACCTTCACCAGAACATTCTTTCACAAATAATGTCTCAGAATAGTCTCTCACATAAACAGTCTTAGGACAGTCTCTCACATAAATCTGTTCTAAAACAGTCTCTCATAAACTGCCCCAGAACCGTCTTTCAAAGGAACCTGATCCAGAATAGTCACATAAAATGTCCCAGAACAATTGCATAAAACTGTACCACAACAGTCTCTCACATAAACTGTCACAAAACAGTCTCTCTTATAAATTGTCAGAGAACAGTGTTTTACATAAACTGTCCCAGAACATTCACTCAGATAAATCTGTCCCAAAACAGTCTCTCACAATAAATTTACCAGAACATACTCTTACGTAAAACTGTCCCAGAAGAGTCTCTCAAAAAAGTTGTCCCAGAACAGTCTCGAACTATCCCAGAACAGTCTTTCACTTATAATTGTTCCGAAACTGTCTCAAAAATATTCACTAAGAACAGTTACTCACATAAATTGTCCCAGAACATTCCCTCATATCAAACTGTTTCAGAACCGCCTCATGTAAAACTTTCCTGGAACAATCTCTCACATAAAATTTTCTCAAAAGTCTCACATATACTGTTCCATCACAGTCTCTCACTTAAACGTTCCCAGAACAGTCTTATGAACTTCCCCAGAACCGTCTCCCATTTAAAATTGTCTCACTTAAAATCACGGAACAGTTTCTCACAAAAAACTTCTCCAGAACAGTCTCTCACATAAAACTGTCCCCCAAACAGCATCTCACATTAATTGTCCTAGAACAGTTTTTCACTAAAACTGTCCCTATAACAGTCTCTTATGTAAACTGTCCCAGAACTGTCTCTCACTTAAAATTGTCCCAGAACTGTCTCTCACTTAAAATTGTCAGACTTAAAATCTAAAAATCTAAGAACAGTTCTCACATAAACTTCTAGAATAGTCTCTCATATAAACTGTCCCAGAACAGTCTCTCACATGAACGGCCCCAGAAGATTCTCTCACATAAAACTCTCCCACAAGTGTCTCTCACATAAAACTTTACCGCAAACGTCTCTCAAATTAAACTGTCCCAGAACAGTATCACATAAAACTTTACCAGAACAGTCTCTCACATAAACAGTCCAACAACAGTCTCTCACTTAAAACTTTCTCAGAACTGTCACATAAACTGCCCAGGAACCGTCTCTAACTTAAAATTTTCCCAGAACAGTCTCCCACTCAGAACTGTCTCAGAGCAATTTCTCACATAAAACTCTTCCAGAAAAGTCTCCCATATAAAACTGAACCTAAACAGTCCCTCTTACACACTGTCCTAGAACAGTGTAAAAACTGTACAAGAATAGTTTCTCACATAAAACTGTTAATTAACATTTCCTAAACAATATTGTCCCACAACTGTTTGTCACATAAAATGTCCCAAAACAGTCTCTCACATGAACTGTACCCGAACAGTTTCTGACACAAAACTGGCTGAGAAAGTACACATAAACTGTACTTAAACAGTATCTCACATAAAACAGTCCCACAGCAGTATCAGACATAAAATTGTCCCAAAATATTTTTTCAAAAAAAAACTCTTCCACAACACTCTCACATAAAATTGTTCCAGAAAAGTTTCACATTAAACTGTTTCAGAGCAGTCTCTCACATAAACCTGTTTTGCAACAATCTTTCACATAACATTTTCCCGGGACATTCTCACATAAACTGTCCCAGAACAGTTAGTCATATAAACTGTTCCATAATAGTCTCTCACATAAACTTACCCAAACAGTTCCTCACAGAAAACTGTTCGAGAACAGTCACATAAACTTTTCCTGAACAGTCTGACACGTATAACTGTTCCAGAAAAGTCTCTCACATTAATTAAGCTGTTCCAGAACAGTCTCATGTAAAACTTTCCTGGAACAATCTCTCACAAAATTTTCACAGAACAGTCTCACATAAACTGTTCCACTACAGTCTCTCACTTAAACTTTCCCAGAACAGTCTTATGAACTGCACCAGAACCGTTTCCCACTTAAAATTGTCCCACTTAAAATAGCAGAACAGTTTCTCACATAAAACTCTTCCAGAACAGTCTCTCACACAAAACTGTCCCCAAACAGTATCTCACATAAATTGTCCAAGAAGAGTCTCTCATATAAAACCATCCCAGAACAGTCTCTCACATTATCCTGTCCCAGAACAGTTCTTCACTAAAACTGTCCCTATAACAGTGTTATGATCTCAGCCTGCAGGAGAAACGAGTCTCCCTTCTTGAGAGTTATTCAGCAAGCCTGACCTAACTAGAAGGTCTAGCAAATATTGAGGTGATAACCCATATGTAAAATGGCTGGTTGGATATGTAAAACAATTTAAGATTATGGGCAGTGAGTAAGGAAATAGATAAATGACTGGCTAGGAGATGTGGACATTTTGCTGGAGGCGTGAGGCTCGCTTCTGGAGGACCTTGACCTCACTTGAGTGCCAGACATCGCAGGGGGAAGCCGCGCTCCGTTTGAGCTCCCGTCAGAAGGGAACCCCTAGTGATATATCTCGAAGAGAAGAGAAGTGTGTAGACGTGCCAGCTGTGGAACCGAGCTGGGAACGTTGTGGTCTCAAGTCCTGGTCGAAGAAGAGAGTATCAAGCCGGCCAGAGACATTATTGTGGGCCGTGGGAGCGCCCTGACCAGACGCCGTCAGAGGGAAAGCGCCCTCGACCAGCCGATCTGTGGTAAGCACGATATACGCCAGTTCATAGTGATCACTTGTAGTTGGTCGTGTGCCCAGCGACAGTAGCGATGTTTATTTATAAGTTAGACATGTTTTAATAAGGCAGAAAGCCTGAAATAAGAGAGTGGAGAGGGAGGAACACGGAGCGACGTCCGCCCCCTCTGAGCGCTGGCGGACGACTGAGGGAGCCTGGCTCCGGATGGAGGAAGACCCTCCCAGCGAGTGAGGACCGCCGCCAGGCGAGGTGGAGTATGGACCCGCCCAAAACGGGGGAGTCCACTCTCACTGTATGTAGAGGACAGATAGAGGTTTGAGGCAAGCATATTGTGTGGTTATTTTTTGTTTATGTGTTAAAGGGGAACATTTTATTGGAACGTCGATGGGTTGCAGGTTTGTTCTTTGGGGAAGAAGTTGCTGAGAACTTCGAAGCCAGCAGATGAAGTAATTGATGAGACTCCAAAGGTAGTGGAGCAGAGGACCTCGAGCTGTGAGGAGAAGCAGCAGTGAAGAGGAGTGTCACGTGCTTCTGTAGAGGTGGTGTAGCAGCCAAGAGAGCTGTGGAAGAACCTAACAGAAGGGTGAAGCACCGTAGTTACTCAAGGAAACTTCATGATAGCAGCCTGGAGGAGCTGCAGAGGATCCTGGTAGTGAAGCCCGGAAGAACCTAAGGATATTAGGGTTGTGAACTTCCAGAGGTGGAAGGGGAAGTTCTGGTGGATTACTTATAGGGAGTTGATAGTGTTTGGTTGTCATTAGCGTGCAAGACGCAGTGAGAGGTGAGTGACTGTTTGCATTCTTATGTCAAGGAGTGATTTATTCTGAAGCTTAGAGTTGCAGTCGTAGGCTTGATTACCTACAGATGTATGTGCTCGGGGACTGACAGTGATCGATTAATCATTGTTGTGTATCAGTGAACATTTATACTGATATATGTTATTGCATCCAAATGCTGATTTTCTATATATACATTATCTTGCTGATAGTGCAACAGTGTGTAGGCTTGACCAACTTGAGGAGGTTAATAGTATCAGGTGGTGAACCAGGAGATAGGATACCACTTGATAAGCTGATAATAGAGTTCTGATGGTATTGGAGTGCAACCTGATTGTGATATTATAGAGTATAGGATTCATTATTATTATATGTGTGTATGTATCGTGTATGTGCTTTGTCCAGTAAATGTGTCACAATTTGCTGGTGTTTGCCCTTGTCCTAGTGAGGCTTCCCAGGAGGTAGTAAAGAAGGAGAGAGAAAGAGCCAAGAACCACTGCTGTGGACAGGGTAAGAGGTAATACTAGTAAGTCATAGGGGATTGAGGAGATCATATCTCATAAGGAGAGAGTGGGGAGTCACAGCGGCTCGAGTGGGTGTGTGCACGTGACAACGAGGCTAAGTGTTGGAGCCGCATCCCCTAAACGTGTGACGTTGAGCCCCTCTCCAAGAGCCAGAAGCGCCAAGGGTGATCTCCTAGTATAAGCACTCTGCCGAGTTGTGGGTTGGGTTGTCCATAGAGAAGGATCGACGACGACAACACCAACCAACCCACAGTCTATAATAAATTGGGGGCCTGTGTCCGGGATAGTGAACTGACACACCCACACCCTGTCCAAGAGTGGATTTGTACACCCTTGCTGAAATAGATAAACTGTGTGAACGCAGGTGTATATTCTCTCTCTTGGGAAGACTCACAGGACAAAGATGGATAAGGTGCAAGCGTTTGTGGAGTCAGGCAAGCCTGAGGATTTAGAAGGTTGCACGAGGGATCAATTGAAACAAATAGCAGAAAAATGTGGCATCAGGTTGAAAGCATCTAAAGTAGCTGGGATGAAGGATGAGATCCTGAGGCAGTTGAGAGCCAGAAGTGAAGCGGCAGAACAAGGAGCCCAGAAAGGAGCTGAAAGTAGAAAGGAGGATGATGGGCAGGATGACGTGAGATCCCAGGGATCGAGTAGGAGCAGCAAGAGTAGCCGCAGTAGTAGGAATAGCCGAAATAGGAGCTTGGAGAGATTCCAGTTAGAGCTCCAGATCCAACAACAGCGTGAGGAGAGACAGTTCCAGCTGGAAAAGATGAAATTGGAACTCCAGATGAAGAATGAAGCCGAGAAGGAAAAAGAGAAAACCAGGCTGGAAGTAGAAAAAGAGAAAACCAGGCTGGAAGTAGAAAAAGAGAAAACCAGGCTGGAAGTAGAAAAAGAGAAAACCAGGTTGGAAGTAGAAAAAGAGAGAACAAAACAAATGCAGATAGAAGCGAATAGAACCTTGGCTGAGCAAAGGATTGAACATGGGTTGCCAGAGAGCACCACCCAGGTATCACACCCACCAGATGTTAGGGTTAGGGAGAAGGACATTCCCTTGTTTGTTCCCGAAGAGGCAGAGAGCTTTTTCGAGCACTTTGAAAAAGTAGCCAGCATCAAGGAGTGGCCACAGGAGGAATGGGCCCAGCTGGTCCAGTTAAGATTGACCGGTGCAGCCAGGGAGGCATACACCCAATTGTCACTGGAAGAGTGCCAGGATTATGCCACAGTAAAGAGCAGCATATTGCGATCGTTTCAGTTAACCCCAGAAGCTTATAGGAAGCGCTTCAGAGAAATGATCAAAGTTGGAGCATGTACGTTTGCTGAGACAGCAAGAGATCTGGAAAGACGATTCCAGAAGTGGATTGAGGCTGCTGGAGTTGGATCTTATGCTGACCTGAAGCAACTGATGGTCATGGAGAAGTTCTTGGAGATGATGCATCCCGAAACAAAGTTCAAGATCCAAGAAGCAGGGATAAAGGAGGTGAAAGATGCCGCAGATAGGGCGGATATGATTACTGAAGCGTACAAGAGCTTAAGGGAGAACAGAGTGAGAAGCGAGGTGAGACGCAGCAATGGCAGACCCAATGGAGTCTGGGGAGGAAGAAATTATGAAAGACCCAGAAGAGTCTGGGGTGAGAAAAATTTTGATAAATGGGCAGATAAAAGTAAGTACCCTAAAACTCAGAAGAGTAGGTCGCGCACTTCGTCTGAAAGTGAAGATGGAGGAGCTAAACAAGAAACTAATCGTTATCCTGGAAATCAAGAGTCCAGTAGAACCCCACAGAGTGCAAGTAGTGTACCTGGCCCGAGGAATTCTCATGTGAGTGGGCAGAGTCAGAGCTACTCTGGTACATATAGAAGAGACTCTACCCAGATGAGATGTTACAATTGTAACGGATTGGGTCACGTGATGCGAGATTGTCGGCAGGGCAAGAGAGTTGTGACCCTGGCCATGTGTGACCCCCGAGGTAAATATACTAATGTGTTCCGAGACAAACCACAGAGAGCAAACTTAGTGAACGAGAGGTATAGACCGTTCATGAGCAAAGGTTGGATCAGTGTAGGAGGCCAACCTGAGGTAGAAGTTGGTATCTTAAGAGATACCGGAGCTAATCAGAGCTTGATTGCGAAAAGCCTGATTGGGAATGATCGACGGTTAGCTGGCAGGAGTAAGATGAGAGTATATGGGTTATTGTCTGAGAGTGACATGCCCGTATGTACTGTCCAGCTAAGGTCGGAATATGTGTCGGCGGAGGTGATGTTGGGAGTGTGCCCCGACATACCTATTCCAGGAGTCCAAGTGATCCTGGGAAATGACTTGTGCGGGACAAAGGTGTTGCCAAGAGTCATAGCGGAGACTGTGCCAGAGGAGTGCCCAGAAGGCCACGGCACGGGTGGGACACCTGAGAGTGTGAACCTGACTGACATCCGAGGAGATGAGTCAGGAGACCGCCAAGCCATTGAATACCCTGTCTCGGTAGTGACGAAGGCAGAGGTGGCCGACAAGGAAGACGCTGGAGAAGATGATACAGTGTCGATTCAGCCGGTGGAAGATATCGACGTAGATATAGCGTGGCTGTTTGATGAAGGTCCAGCCCAGGAGAATGAAGTCTCGGTGAGGTCGAAAGTGAAGATGGCCCAGCCGAAGAAGAATCATGTGAAGAGAGCGGACCTGAGTAGAGCCCAGACTGCTGAAATTAAGGGTCGGAAGGTGAATGCAACTGTGCTGAGTAGGAATGAGGAAGGATGTGGACATACAGAGGACGAGAGTAGAGCGTCAAGTTGTCCACGAGCACAGAGGCATTTGGGTAGTAGAGTTAAGTTGTTTGAGATGTCAGGAGTTGACATGTTTCACAGAAAACGTGGAGTAAAGATAGTGAAGAAGAGTAGTAGCCGAGAAAATGAAAGGAGAAGAGACAGTATGTGTGGAGAGATGCCTACGAGCACTCTAGGAGAGGTAAAGCGATATGTACGGTCGAGTGCTGTTGGATGTAATACAGTGCCCGAAGAAACTTTTAGGGGACGAAGAAGAGTTGAAGGAGAAGAAAGGGAATTGTATAGAGGTGAGAGATGTGGGAAGAGGATGATGATACAAGCATGGAGGAATAGAGGAAAGCCGAGGACTCGGTGGGAGTCGAACAGGATGAGGTCTCAGATAAATGAGGAGACGAAAAGGAGGAGCGTCGGTGAAGACGATGGAGTGACGTATGATGACAGGAGACGAAAGTATAATGGCAGTAGATGGAAGTGTGAAGACGACAGAGGAGGTACAGACAGTAGATGTCTGACTCTGGACGAGAAGAGAAGAAGACGAGGAAACGGAGGGTGGAGACAATAAGTAGAGTGGACCGATGGAGTGCAGGCGTCCAAGGAGGACAGCCTAGCCAAGAGGTGCCAGAGAGGTCAGATCATTTGTGAGAAGAACATGTTCCTGGAGAGTTGTGAGCCAGATGTTGCAAGGTGCAACGAATTAATTGTAGACTCCTAAGAGAGTATATCAGGTAAAGAACGAGACAGTGTGGTGGCGGATGTATTATACCGAGCTTTGCCACTGGAATAACTCTCAAAAATAAGGGGAGGGGAGTGTTATGATCTCAGCCTGCAGGAGAAACGAGTCTCCCTTCTTGAGAGTTATTCAGCAAGCCTGACCTAACTAGAAGGTCTAGCAAATATTGAGGTGATAACCCATATGTAAAATGGCTGGTTGGATATGTAAAACAATTTAAGATTATGGGCAGTGAGTAAGGAAATAGATAAATGACTGGCTAGGAGATGTGGACATTTTGCTGGAGGCGTGAGGCTCGCTTCTGGAGGACCTTGACCTCACTTGAGTGCCAGACATCGCAGGGGGAAGCCGCGCTCCGTTTGAGCTCCCGTCAGAAGGGAACCCCTAGTGATATATCTCGAAGAGAAGAGAAGTGTGTAGACGTGCCAGCTGTGGAACCGAGCTGGGAACGTTGTGGTCTCAAGTCCTGGTCGAAGAAGAGAGTATCAAGCCGGCCAGAGACATTATTGTGGGCCGTGGGAGCGCCCTGACCAGACGCCGTCAGAGGGAAAGCGCCCTCGACCAGCCGATCTGTGGTAAGCACGATATACGCCAGTTCATAGTGATCACTTGTAGTTGGTCGTGTGCCCAGCGACAGTAGCGATGTTTATTTATAAGTTAGACATGTTTTAATAAGGCAGAAAGCCTGAAATAAGAGAGTGGAGAGGGAGGAACACGGAGCGACGTCCGCCCCCTCTGAGCGCTGGCGGACGACTGAGGGAGCCTGGCTCCGGATGGAGGAAGACCCTCCCAGCGAGTGAGGACCGCCGCCAGGCGAGGTGGAGTATGGACCCGCCCAAAACGGGGGAGTCCACTCTCACTGTATGTAGAGGACAGATAGAGGTTTGAGGCAAGCATATTGTGTGGTTATTTTTTGTTTATGTGTTAAAGGGGAACATTTTATTGGAACGTCGATGGGTTGCAGGTTTGTTCTTTGGGGAAGAAGTTGCTGAGAACTTCGAAGCCAGCAGATGAAGTAATTGATGAGACTCCAAAGGTAGTGGAGCAGAGGACCTCGAGCTGTGAGGAGAAGCAGCAGTGAAGAGGAGTGTCACGTGCTTCTGTAGAGGTGGTGTAGCAGCCAAGAGAGCTGTGGAAGAACCTAACAGAAGGGTGAAGCACCGTAGTTACTCAAGGAAACTTCATGATAGCAGCCTGGAGGAGCTGCAGAGGATCCTGGTAGTGAAGCCCGGAAGAACCTAAGGATATTAGGGTTGTGAACTTCCAGAGGTGGAAGGGGAAGTTCTGGTGGATTACTTATAGGGAGTTGATAGTGTTTGGTTGTCATTAGCGTGCAAGACGCAGTGAGAGGTGAGTGACTGTTTGCATTCTTATGTCAAGGAGTGATTTATTCTGAAGCTTAGAGTTGCAGTCGTAGGCTTGATTACCTACAGATGTATGTGCTCGGGGACTGACAGTGATCGATTAATCATTGTTGTGTATCAGTGAACATTTATACTGATATATGTTATTGCATCCAAATGCTGATTTTCTATATATACATTATCTTGCTGATAGTGCAACAGTGTGTAGGCTTGACCAACTTGAGGAGGTTAATAGTATCAGGTGGTGAACCAGGAGATAGGATACCACTTGATAAGCTGATAATAGAGTTCTGATGGTATTGGAGTGCAACCTGATTGTGATATTATAGAGTATAGGATTCATTATTATTATATGTGTGTATGTATCGTGTATGTGCTTTGTCCAGTAAATGTGTCACAATTTGCTGGTGTTTGCCCTTGTCCTAGTGAGGCTTCCCAGGAGGTAGTAAAGAAGGAGAGAGAAAGAGCCAAGAACCACTGCTGTGGACAGGGTAAGAGGTAATACTAGTAAGTCATAGGGGATTGAGGAGATCATATCTCATAAGGAGAGAGTGGGGAGTCACAGCGGCTCGAGTGGGTGTGTGCACGTGACAACGAGGCTAAGTGTTGGAGCCGCATCCCCTAAACGTGTGACGTTGAGCCCCTCTCCAAGAGCCAGAAGCGCCAAGGGTGATCTCCTAGTATAAGCACTCTGCCGAGTTGTGGGTTGGGTTGTCCATAGAGAAGGATCGACGACGACAACACCAACCAACCCACAGTCTATAATACAGTCTCTCATATAAACTGTCCCAGAACAGTATCTCACATAAATGGTCCCCAGAACATTCTCTCAAATAAAACTTCCCCACAAGAGTTTCTTATATAAAACTTTTCCGTAAAAGTCTCTCACTTTAAACTTCCTCAGAACTCTCACATAAACAGTCCAGGAACCGTTTCTAACTAAAAATTTTCCCCTGAACAGTCACCAACACAAACCTGTCTCAGAACAATTTTTCACATAAAACTCTTCCGGAAGAATCTCCCACATAAAACTGTACCTGAACAGTCCCTCATATAAATTGTACCAAAACAGTCTCTCACAGGGGGCCTCGTAGCCTGGTGGATAGCGCGCAGGACTCGTAATTCTGTGGCGCGGGTTCGATTCCCGCACGAGGCAGAAACAAATGGGCAAAGTTTCTTTCACCCTGAATGCCCCTGTTACCTAGCAGTAAATAGGTACCTGGAAGTTAGTCAGCTGTCACGGGCTGCTTCCTGGGGGTGGAGGCCTGGTCGAGGACCGGGCCGCGGGGACACTAAAAAGCCCCGAAATCATCTCAAGATAACCTCAAGATAACCACATAAACTGTCCTAGAACATTTTCTCACAAAAACTGTTTCAGAACAGTCTCTTACATAGAATGTCCCAGAACAGGCTCTCACATAAAACTGTACCAGAACAGTTTCTCACATAAAATTGTCAATTACCATTCCCTCAAAAAAACTGTCCCAAAACAGTTTGTCACATAAAATTGTTCCTGAACAGTCTCTCACATAAACTGTAGCCAAACAGTTTCTCACACAAAACTGGCCGAGAAAGAATCACATAAACTGTTCTTAAACAGTGTCTCACATAAAACTGTCCATGAACAGTATCTCACATAAAACTATCCCAAAATATTTGCTCACAAAAAACTATCTCACAACAGTTTCTCACATAAAATTGTCTCAGAAAAGTCACATTAAAACCTATTTCTCACATATCATTTTCCCAGAACAGTCTCACATAAACTGTACCCAAACAGTCTCTCACTTTAACTTGCCACGAACAGTCTCAAAAACCTTCGCAGAACCGTATCTCACCTAAAATTATCCTTGAACAGTCTCTAACATAAAACTGCCTCAGAACAGTCTCACACATAAAACGGTCCAAGAACAATCTCTCACATAAACTGTCCCATAACAGTCTCTCACATAAACTGTACCCGAACAGTTTCTCACAAACAACTGTCCCAGAACTGTCACTCATATAATCAATACAGAGATCCTAAATGTAGTTATTGTCCTTATATACGTCACCAGAGGCAAATCCTCAGCAGTTTAAAGACCAACTTCTGAAGATTAAATACTGTTTATAAAACTTTACAAATCCAGCCCCAATCATCATCTTGTTTGAAGACTTCAACCTACTGCATCTAAAATGGAAGAACGTAGCAAATACAGATATATCCGACAGAATACCGGAAGTAGCCTAAAGAGCCACACACAAATGACTTCCTACAGATTTGCGACAGATTTGCACTAAACCAGCAAATAGTAGACCCAACTAGAAAAGATAACTCACTAGACCTTATTTTCACAAATAACAATGAACTGATCAGGAACATGATGATTACAAGTACCTGTTACTCAGATCACAATTGAGTTGAGTTCAGACAAGGATTGGAAATACTTCGCAACCAGTCCCAAATTCTAGAGGAGAATTCAGCAAATATAATTTTTAATAATAAACAGATAAACTGGGAATAAATATACCAAGACCTCACAGAGATAAGCTGGAAAGAACAGCCAGGAAATGCAAACATAAACCAGTGTCTCGGGAAAATAAACTTTGTGGCACTATAAACATGCTCAAGCCGCATACCTCTAAGAAAAAAGAGGAAGAGATGCAGACTGGAACAAGAACGACGGCCTCATCTATAGAGAAAGAGAACAAATCGTAGAACAACATGAACGCCCCACCCGATCTCAAGACGACAGAGATGGATGTGTAGAGAAATAGAAACTATTAGAATAAAACTTCAAGAATCATATCAAATCCAGGATAGGCAGAGAGAGCAAAAGGCCTTCGGTGAAATAGAGAGAAATTCGAAATACTCTTACTCTTATGAAAGCCCTAGCACCAAAACTATATCAAGTATTAGCCCCCGGCGAAAGGGAGATGATACTTTCACAGATGACAACAAAATGAGCAAAATGCTGACGCAACTATGATTCCGTTTTCAGTGAGCCCTTAAACACACTGAAGATTGATAACCCAAACGAATTGTTTATGAATGTGATACAAACATCAGATCATCTATCATATGTCACCCTAACTCCACTTGATTTTGAAGAAGATATCGACATTATCCCTATACACTCTGCACTAGACCCATATTCCTTCAAAAACTAAAAAAAAAACACTATCGCAGGCCCTAAACATGTTTTGGAGACGAAGCATAGATACTGGTGTCATCCCTGACATAATAAAAACCTCAGAAATAGCACCAATCCATAAAGGAGGGAATAAAGCAGAGGCAAAAACTATAGGCCGATAGCACTAATATCACACATCATAAAAGTCTTTGAAATAATGATAAGAAGTAAGATCACAAAACAAATGGAATCACAGAGTCTACATAACCTTGGTCAACACGGTTTCAGAAGAGGGCTCTCCTGTCTATCAAAATTGCTGGACAACCCATCCTCCGAATTGACAGTACGTTTTAATACTAAGTGAAATAAGTACATTTCTTGACTGTAATACATAGTACATAATTGCACTTACGGGGCTGTTATCCATCCCTCTCCCCCGTTTTAAATTAAGTCTCCTCCTTTTTCTGTTAAGACACTTGAAATTTTAAAATGAAATTTTAAAGTTCAATTGCTATAAATAAGTTTTAAATATTAGGATTTTCTTTTTCACTTTTATTAAACAATAGAGATTTTATACAAAATTTAAAAATATCCTGAGTTACTTTACAATTTATTTAAATATTTTAGTTTTGTTTTATTTGTTTAATAAAACTGTAATATAAATATATCTATAGGTTAAGTTATTATGGTTATATAGTTATATATATTATGGTTTATGGTTATATATATTATGGTTATATATATAGGTTATGGTTATAATTAAGATGCAACAAAATGCTTATCTTCACAAACTAAGACGGTTAGGTTAGGTCGTGGTTTTCTATTAAGCTTTTTAGATAAACTCAAATATTCACAATATATTAGACAGTACGATTTAATACTAAGTGTAAATAATTACAATTCTTGACTGTCATACATAGTACATAATTGTACTTATGGGGCTGTGTACATTTACCTCCCCATTTTTGGAGGACGGGCTGCACTATGACATGGCTCTAATGGCATGGAAGACAAACAAAACGCTGATGTTGTATACTCAGATTTCGAAAAAGACTTCGATATTATAATGTGACCATGGTATTATTGCGCGCAAAAGAGTTCATAAGAAATCGCTGGAAAAATAGGAAGATGGTTCTACAACTTCCTAACTAACAGAACCCAATGTGTAATAGTCAACAAAGTCAAATCCGGACCATCAACCGTGAAGAGTTCAGTCCCCCAAGGTTCTGAACCTGAGGGTAGTCATTCTCATATCAGACATAGACAAGGACAGAGACTATAGTACCATATCATCCTTTGATATATAAGGAGTGATATCGAAATAGGGAGTGAGCTAGGGAACAGTGATAACAAAGAAATCAGATTTAGCTTAGAATGGAATAGATCTGTAGGAGAAAATTTTGTTAAAGTGCCAGATTTTCGAAAAGCTGATTTCAATAGCCTAAGAATTTTTTTTGGGGGGGGTCATAGATTGGTAAGTCTTGGGCATTAGGGGTGGGCCGGTCTTGGAGCGAGACGTGAACCCAGCGATAGGTGACGTAAAAAGGGATTTCGATGTGGATTCAAAATAAAACTTATTTAAAAATATTCTAAGCAAAGCACAAGCACGTAGTATACCATACATATTGAATAGATCGAATACTAATGACCCAAAGTGGATAACAAAGGATCTGAAGAACCTTAAAGGTAAAGAGAGAGCGTGGTACAAAAGGATTAAGAATGGGAAAGTCAATTTAGAATAGGAATTCGTACAACTGGTTAGAAATGTTAAAAAAGAGATATGGAAAGCAAAAAGAAAATATGAAGTTTGTATAGCAGGGCAAACAAAGACAAATCCTAAAGTTTTTTTTTCAGTTATATCGAACAAAGATTAAGGAAAGGATAGGTCCATTAAAAACTGACACAATCCAAAACAATCCACGAGGTGGAAGTGACCTATCAGTAACAACATAGACCTCCAGTCATTAACAATAATTCAACACAATGTTCTAAGCTGAACTCCGCACAGAGCATTGGAACTCAGCAACTTGTACAGTGAAATAGGCCCAGATATAATACTCATTAACAGTCATGGGAAAAAGGGATAGTGAGAAGATAAATATCTTCAATTACAAAAATTTACCAGGTCAACAGAACTGACCAAGTCTACGATGGAGCAGCAATTGCTGTAAGGAGAAATAATCCACACAAAATTCTAGATAATTTTCAAGAGAATTGCCTAGCAATGGAACTCCAAACAACGAAAGGTACAATCTTCATAGGAACGTGTTACCAACCACCAAGACGACCCTACCTTCCCCTGGCTGACATCATGAAACTCACCAGAAGGAACAGACCTGCCTACTTCCTGGGAGATCTGAATGCCAAACACAGAACACTGGGACACAGAAGGAACAACCAGGCAGGAGAAGCCATCCACAATATGATAAGGAACGGCAATCTAACCCACCTGGGCCCGGACTTCCCAACTTATGTCAGACAAGGACACAGTGGTAAACCAGACATAATACTGTCAAACAACCACCACTTCCTAAACACCCACATAGAAACGGGCCCTGTGAGCACAAGTGACCACCTACCAATATTAATGACGCCATCGACTAACCCCCATTCAGAAACCCTCACCACCAAGACTTCAATACACTAAAACTGACTGAGAAGCGTTCAAAAGCAGTGCACAGGAAATCAGTGTCACAGACTTTAATGGAAAGGAAACATCATGCATTAATCCAGAGCTAAATACGTGGATTGGCACCATAGAAAAATTAATGAACGATCATATCCGTGTAGCTCACCATATAACGCTCCCACACCCCCCAGCCACTGAGGCACTCAGGACACTGCAAACCAGATATAACAATCTTCAACAACACATAACGCACAGTGGGTCGACGGACGAGCGCAAAAGGCTACAAAGGGAATTACAAGACGAGCTGCAAGATCTATGCAAAACAGAGTACACCAAAAAATGGGATGACCTAATAAGCAAAATCCAAGCCGACTGCAGAAACCCAGGAAAGTTCTGGAAGAAAGTAAAAACCCCTGATGGGAAACTCAGCTGAGGAAACACTCTACATCATAGATGCCTCAGGAAATAAACTCTATGAGGAAAGATAACAAGAACAAGAATTTAGGAAGTTCCGGGAAAAAAATATTCAGGATAAACCCGGAAGAAAATTTAAACTTTTGCCCCATTAATGAAATTACAACTCAAGTCGATAACAGAGCTGAAGCACTACTCCAGACGCAAACAATAGACCTTAACAACATTCGAAATGAATGCCACCTTATGAAACACATAACCATTGCAGAGGTCCATAAAACAATTATGGGTTTCAAGAACAAGGCACCGGGCAACAGCAAGATAAATAAGATGGTATTATCCAACCTACCAGTGATTGCACTCCATCAATACACTTTTATAGTAAATGCAGCTCTTGCACCTGGACTATTCCCCACATACTTCAAGAATGCCACAATAAGATTAATCCCCAAGCCAGGTAAACCCCCAACCCAAACTGAAAATTACTGGACAATTTCCCTCCTCGAAGTACCAGGCAAAATATTTGAAACACCAGGCAGCATGGGTTTAGAAACCGCAGAGGGGCCCATACAGCAACAGCCCTGAACTACAAGCATATAGCCAATGCAGTGTCGAAAAAATATCAGTGTAATATAGTGCTTAGAGACCTTCCGAAAGCCTTCGACAAAGTATGGCACAAAGGCCTAAAATATAAGATATCTGAGTTAGGACTCCCTGAGAGATTTACTGCCACTCTCTGCAGCTTTATAGACAATAGAACTGCTAGGCTCAATATCGGCAGTTACTTGGGTGACGTAATAGAACTGAAAAGTGGAGTACCACAAGGAAGCTGCCTCTCCCCACTCTATTCAACATATATACAGCTGACCTACCGAACCCCAACATGGAGAATACATCACATACGCTGAAGATATCACCCAAATAATATTTAATATGAATAAAAATAATATGCCAACCGGGTCCATCAAAGCCACTACTAGCCGACAATACCAAGGCAGCAATTGAATCCATAAACATCTTTGAGAAACAATGGAAAATCAGCACAAACACACAAAAGTTTCAGATAATACACATTGCAAAAAGAAACCCGGACCCAATTATCCTTGACATCCGCCCGATCCAGTATACGGAGGTAGGCAGAATACTGGGACTCTTGATCAAAAGAACAGGGATAAAAATTCACGTAAAGGACCGACTAAACAAAGCCAAGGCAGCCTTAGGGAACCTGTGGAGATTCCGAAGCCTCGGCACGAACATTCAGATACACTTATATAAGGCTCTAGTTCGGCGGCATCTAGAGTATCCCCCAGTACCACTGCACACCTTAAAGAAAACTAACATGCAAAAACTGCAAGCAGTGCAAAATAAGGCACTCAGGAGAGCAGCAAAACACCGTCCACCATATGATCAGATAATCCAGGAACTCCATGAGCTCCTGAACATACAGCCACTAAACATCAGACTGCAGCACCAAACCATTAGGGTGTGGAACACCATCGAAATGTTAGAGGACCCAATGTTAGAAATATTACTCCAAGATGAAACGCCCCGCTCCCACAGCTGGTGGCCCAAGAGCCTCAATTCACTAGATGAAAGCCTCTCCCCGCAGTACATAATTCCCAGGTGAAATTCTGACCAGAAACCCCCCAATAATTGAAAACAATTTAGTATATATGTGTGTGTATATATATATACATGTGTGTACATATGTGTATATTAATATATTTTGGTAGGAGTCTTTCTTGTAAGAAAGATATTTATATATGCAACAACATATATGTGTATATGTATATGTATATGTATACGTATATGTATATGTGTATACACATACATATGTATATATGTGAATATGTATAAATAAAGCAATAAATAATAATAAAAACAAAAATAAAGAGCCTTAAACAGAATAACATGAGTGGAAGCATCGGAGTGTGTATATATGAATGCTACACAGTATTCATCTATAGATATCCATATATGGTGAAACATATGTGAAGAACACACTCACAGCTCCCTGACAAGAGAGAGAGCAAGCTTAGCTTAGCTGCCAAACACCCACACATCGTGTCAGCAAGGCGGACAGCCCGCCTGCTTTCTTAACTGTCACTGTATTTCCCACTTCTAAACTTTCCTTCACCTATAACTCTCCATACTCTTTACACCCCCCCCCCCACCCTCCAAAAAAAAGGCAAATAATGGATAATGACGAAGAGATGAGAAGTATTTGTAATAAATATTTTATCTCTGTATTAACTAAAGAGGAACTTAACAATATGCCTTCAGCCGAACAAGTCTATGTGGGTGGGGACGAGGACAAATTGACTAGTTTAGCAGTTACCAGGGAGGATGTAATTAAACAAATAGTTAAACTCAAACCAAACAAATCCCCAGGGTCGGATGAAGGGTTTGCCAGGGTGCTTAAAGAATGCAAAGAGGAGCTTTGCGACCCACTGTCTACCATATTTAATAAATTAATAGAGTCAAGCAGAGTGCCTGAGTTATGGAAGGGTGCTAATGTGGTACCAATTTTTGAGAATTGAGATAGATCATTTGCGTCAAACTATCGGCCAATTAGCCTAACGTCTATTGTGGGAAACTTACTTGAATCGATAATTGCAAAAACAATTCGTCTTCATCTTGAAAAACATAAAATTAATAAATGAGTCGCAACATGGTTATACAACTGACCATTCATGTTTAACAAATTTGCTATCTTTTTATTCCAGCATAATTGAGGCAGTTGATAGGTAAGGTTTGTGATGTTGTGTTTCTTGACTTTAGCAAAGCTTTTGATACAGTGCCACATGAAAGACATAAGAACATAAGAACAAAGGTAACTGCAGAAGACCTATTGGCCCATAAGAGGCAGCTCCTATTCTATACCCACCCAATCCCACTCATATACTTGTCCAACCCGCGCTTGAAGCAATCGAAGGACACCACCTCCACCACGTTACGCGGCAATTGGTTCCACAAATAAACAACCCTGTTACTGAACCAGTATTTACCCAAGTCTTTCCTAAATCTAAACTTATCCAATTTATACCCATTGTTTCGTGTTCTGTCTTGTGTTGATATTTTTAATACCATATTAATATCCCCCTTGTTATGTCCATTCATCCACTTGTAAACCTCTATCATGTCACCCCTAACTCTTCGCCTTTCCAGTGAATGCAACTTAAGCTTTGTTAATCTTTCTTCATATGAAAGATTTCTAATTTGGGGAATTAACTTAGTCATCCTACGCTGGACACGTTCAAGTGAATTTATATCCATTCTATAATATAACGACCAAAACTGAACTGCATAATCTAAATGGGGCCTAACTAGAGCAAGATATAGCTTGAGAACCACACCAGGTGTCTTGTTACTAACGCTGCGATTAATAAATCCAAGTGTCCGATTTGCCTTATTACGAACATTTATGCATTGATCCTTTTGTTTTAAATTCTTACTAATCATAACTCCCAGATCCCTTTCGCAATCCGACTTCGCAATCACTAAATCACTTGCCTCTAACTATCGACCAATTAGCCTAACGTCTATTGTGGGAAAGTTACTCGAATCAATAATAGCAAATAAAATTCGTCTTCATCTTGAAAAACATAAATTAATAATTGAGTCGCAATATGGTTTTATAAATGGCCGTTCATGTTTAACAAATTTGTTATCTGTTTATTCTAGCATTGTTGAGGCAGTTGATAGTGGTAAGGTTTGTGATGTTGTGTACCTTGACTTTAGCAAAGCTTTTAATACAGTGCCACATGAAAGACATAACATAAGAACAAAGGTAACTGCAGAAGGCCTATTGGTATAGGCCTATAGTACCTTGACTGCAGAAGGCTTATTGGTATAGGCCTATAGTACCTTGACTTTAGCAAAGCTTTTGATACAGTGCCACATGAAAGAATGATTAAAAAGTTAGAGTCTCATGGTATTGGGGGTGCTATATTAAGCTGGATTAGGGCATGGCTATACCAAAGGAAACAGAGAGTTAGTATAAATGGAGTCAAGTCAGAGTGGGAAAATGTTGTAAGTGGGGTGCCTCAGGGCTCTGTCCTGGGACCTCTGTTGTTTATAATATATATAAATGATTTAGATTCAGGTTTGAGTAGCAACATTTGCAAATTTGCCGATGATACGAAAATCGGTAGGGAAATTAATTCGGAGGAGGACTCACTATAACTTCAAGTTGATCTAGATAGGGTTTTGAAATGGTCGAAGGATTGGCAGATGCAGTTTAATGCTGATAAATGTAAAATTCTGAGGTTAGGTAATGATGATAGCGTTACAAGATACGAGCTAGATGGTGTTGAGATTGCGAAGTCGAATTGCGAAAGGGATCTGGGAGTTATGATTAGCAAGAATTTAAAACAAAAGGATCAATGCATAAATGTTCGTAATAAGGCAAATCGGACACTTGGATTTATTAATCGCAGCGTTAGTAACAAGACACCTGGTGTGGTTCTCAAGCTATATCTTGCTCTAGTTAGGCCCCATTTAGATTATGCAGTTCAGTTTTGGTCGCCATATTATAAAATGGATATAAATTCACTTGAACGTGTCCAGAGTAGGATGACTAAGTTAATTCCCCAAATTAGAAATCTTTCATATGAAGAAAGATTAACAAAACTTAAGTTGCATTCACTGGAAAGGCGAAGAGTTAGGGGTGACATGATAGAGGTTTACAAGTTGGTGAATGGACATAACAAAGGGGATATTAATAGGGTATTAAAAGTATCAACACAAGACAGAACACGAAACAATGGGTATAAATTGGATAAGTTTAGATTTAGGAAAAACTTGGGTAAATACTGGTTCAGTAACAGGGTTGTTGATTTGTGGAACCAATTGCCGCGTAACATTGTGGAGGTGGGGTCCCTCGATTGTTTCAAGCATTGGTTGGACATGTATATGAGTGGGATTGGGTGGTTATAAATAGGAGCTGCCTCGTATGGGCCAACAGGCCTTCTGCAGTTGCCTTTCTCCTTATGTTCTTATGTTAGATAGGGTTTTGAAATGGTCGAAGGATTGGCAGATGCAGTTTAATGCTGATAAATGTAAAGTTCTGAGGTTAGGTAATGATGATAGGGTTACAAGATACGAGCTAGATGGTGTTGAGATTGCGAAGTCGAATTGCGAAAGAGATCTGGGAGTTATGATTAGCAAGAATTTAAAACAAAATGATCAATGCATAAATGTTCGTAATAAGGCAAATCGGACACTTGGATTTATTAATCGCAGCGTTAGTAACAAGACACCTGGTGTGGTTCTCAAGCTATATCTTGCTCCAGTTAGGCCCCATTTAGATTATGCAGTTCAGTTTTGGTCGCCATATTATGGAATGGATATAAATTCACTTGAACGTGTCCAGCATAGGATGACTAAGTTAATTCCCCAAATTAGAAATCTTTCATATGAAGAAAGATTAACAAAGCTTAAGTTGCATTCACTGGAAAGGCGAAGAGTTAGGGGTGACATGATAGAGGTTTACAAGCGGGTGAATGGACATAACAAAGGGGATATTAATAGGGTATTAAAAATATCAACACAAGACAGAACACGAAACAATGGGTATAAATATGATAAGTTTAGGAAAGACTTGGGTAAATACTGGTTCAGTAACAGGGTTGTTGATTTGTGGAACCAATTGCCACGTAACATTGTGGAGGTGGGGGTCCCTCGATTGTTTCAAGCATGGGTTGGACATGTATATGAGTGGGATTGGGTGGTTATAAATAGGAGCTGCCTCGTATGGGCCAACAGGCCTTTGTTCTTATGTTCTTATCCGAATTCGCAATCTCAACACCATCTAGCTCGTATCTTCTAACTCTATCATCATTACCTAGCCTCAGAACTTTACATTTATCAGCATTAAATTGCATTTGCCAATCATTTGACTATTTCAAAACCCTATCTAGATCAACTTGAAGTGATAGTGAGTCCTCCTCCAAATTAATTTCCCTACCGATTTTCGTATCATCGGCAAATTTGCAAATGTTGCTACTCAAACCTGAATCTAAATCATTTATATATATTATAAACAACAGAGGTCCCAGGACAGAGCCCTGAGGTACTCCACTAACATCATTATCCCACTCTGACTTAACCCCATTTATACTAACTCTCTGTTTCCTTTGGTATAGCCATGCCCTAATCCAGTTCAATATGGCACCCCCATTACCATGAGCCTCTATCGTTTTAATCAGTCTTTCATGTGGCACTGTATTAAAAGCTTTGCTAAAGTCAAGGTACACAACATCACAATCCTTACCACTATCAACTGCCTCAACTATGCTAGAATAAAAAGATAACAAATTTGTTAAACATGAACGGACATTTATAAAACCATGTTGCGACTCAATTATTAATTTATGTTTTTCAAGATGAAGACGAATTTTATTTTCTATTATAGATCGAGTAACTTTCCCACAATAGACGTTAGGCTAATTGGTCGATAGTTAGACGCAAGTGATCTATCTCCTTTCTTAAAAACTGGTATCACATTAGCAACTTTCCAAAACTCTGGCTCTCTGCCTGACTCTATTGATTTATTAAATATGGTTGACAGTGGGTCACAAAGCTCCTCTAAGCACCCTGGCAAACACTTCATCCGGCCCTGGGGATTTGTTTGGTTTGAGTTTTACTATTTGTTTAAGAACATCCTCCCTGGTAACTGCTAAACTCGTCAACCTGTCCTCGTCCCCACCCACATAGACTTGTTCGGCTGAAGGCATATTGTTAAGTTCCTCTTTAGTAAATACAGATACAAAATATTTATTAAAAATACTACTCATCTCTTCATCACTATCTGTTATTTGACCTGTCTCAGTTTTTAATGGACCTATCCTTTCCCTAGTCTTAGTACGATATAACTGAAAAAACCCTTTAGGATTTGTCTTTGCTTGCCCTGCTATACTAACTTCATAGTTTCTTTTTGCTTTCCTTATCTCTTTTTTAACATTTCTAACCAGTTGTACGAATTCCTGTTCTAAAGTGACCTCCCCATTTTTAATCCTTTTGTACCAAGCTCTCTTTTTACCTATAAGGTTCTTCAAATTCTTTGTTATCCACTTTGGGTCATTAGTATTCGATCTATTCAAATTGTATGGTATACTACGTTCCTGTGCTTTGTTTAGAATATTCTTAAATAAGTTATATATTGAATCCACATCGAAATCCCCATTTACGTCACCTATCGCTGGGTTCATGTCTTGCTCCAAGACCGGCCCCCACCCCAAACCCAAGACTTTCCAATCAATTTGGCCCAAAGAATTTCTTAGGCTATTAAAATCAGCTTTTCGAAAATCTGGCACTTTAACAGAATTTTCTCCTACAGGTCTATTCCATTCTATGCTAAATCTGATTTCTTTGTGATCACTGTTCCCTAGCTCACTCCCTATTTCGATGTCATTAATTTGTGTTTCCCTGTTAGTTAACACTAAATCTAAAATATTATTTTCCAGTGTTGGTTCCTTAATGTGTTGCGTAAGAAAGCAATCGTAAAATAATTCTAGAAAATCTTCTGTTTCACTATTCCCTGTTTTGTTCAACCAGTTTATTCCACTAAAATTAAAGTCACCCATGACGTAAATACTGTTAGATCTAGATGCCCTAGATATTTCATCCCATAGATGCTTTGCTTCCATTCTGTCTAAATTTGGTGGCCTATATATAACTCCTATTATAATATTATTTGCTTTTTCGTATAATTCTATCCAAATAGTTTCTGAGTGTGGCTCAGTTTTGATTCCCTCTTTGAGACTACATTTCAAATTGTCCCTAACATATATGGCTACTCCCCCTCCTCGTCTAATATATCTATGTGTGAAATAGTTTAAATCCATTTATCTGATATTCAGCTAATAGTTTTCTATTTTCTACATTCAGCCACGTTTCGGTAAATGCAATAATATCTATTTTTTCTGTGCAGACAAGAGCATTTAATTCGTTAATTTTATTTCTTAGACTTCTACTGTTAGTGTAATATACCCTAAGTGAATTGTTATTTTGAGGCCCTTCTCTTTCCCTGATCATTTTGCCAATTCCTTTCTCCCACAAACACATATTTTTATTATCTCCTTCCTCCAAATCAATTCCCATACCTCTATCTACTAACAGTTTAAATCTAAACAAACACCTGTAACCACTTCTTCCAACGAGTTCGCAACAGCAACAACCCCAGCTGTCGATAGATGCACCCCATCACGAGCATACATTTCATTTCTTCCATAGAAGTGTTCCCAGTTGTCTATTAAAGATATTGCATTTGATTTGCAATATCTTTCCAGCCGGCAATTGACACCAAGTGCCCTTGACATCCATTCATTTCCCACTCCCTTTCTTGGAAGAATGCCACATATGATCGGGACTCCTCCCTTGCTCCTAACCAATTCAATGGCTGTCCTGAATCTCTGTATTAGTTCCTCACTCCTAACTCGTCCAACATCATTACCCCCTGCACTAATACAAATAATGGGTTTGTTCCCATTTCCTGTCATAATATCATTCATGTTTCCAACAATATCCCCAATTCCAGCTCCCGGGTAGCAAACCCTTAATCTGTTCCCCCTATCTCTGGCACAAAACGTTCTGTCTAAATACCTCACCTGGGAATCTCCCACAACCAAAATTCGCTTCGATCCTCCCTTTTCCTTTCGAGCAGTTTGAGGGACCTGCGCTTTAATGCTCCTCGTTACTTTGTCTTTGCCACCTCGTTGAACAACAGGTTCAACACAGCACTCGTCCTCTAATACGTCAAATGCATTAAAAGTCCTTAGGTGTAGGCTATTAGTGGTCGGTTTTGCCAAGGTCTTCTTAAGACCCCTGTCTTTCACAACTTGCCAGGACGAAGACTTCTTAATACTGGTCCCGTCAGTCCTTCTTAATGAGGTCCCGTCAACACTGGCCTCCTCCTTCGTTTCCTCCCGACGTCCCAGCCGTCGCACCTCCTCCCGCAGGGAATCCATCTCTGCTCTCAGAGCTCCAACCATACTCACCAAATCCCTCACTAATCCCTCCATTATTGCAATAATAATGTTATTAGAATCGGAGCTCCAGCTAGCACAACCTCTCACTGTGACTGCACCTGAATGACTGATCTTCGTGCACAAGCCTATCTCTCTTAACCCTGGATAGTGACCTGGCATGTGCCACATGAAAGACTAATTAAAAAAATAGAAGCTCATGGTATTGGGGGTGCTATATTAACTTGGATTAGGGCATGGCTATTCCAAAGGAAACAGAGAGTTAGTATAAATGGGGTTAAGTCAGAGTGGGATGATGTTGTTATTGGAGTACCTCAGGGCTCTGTCCTGGGCCCTCTGTTGTTTATAATATATATAAATGATTTAGATTCAGGTTTGAGTAGCAACATTTGCAAATTTGCCGATGATACGAAAATCGGTAGGGAAATTAATTCGGAGGAGGACTCACTATCACTTCAAGTTGATCTAGATAGGGTTTTAAAATGGTCAAAGGATTGGCAAATGCAGTTTAATGCTGATAAATGTAAAGTTCTGAGGCTAGGTAATGATGATGGAGTTACAAGATACTAGCTAGATGGTGTTGAGATTGCGAAGTCGGATTGTGAAAGGGATCTGGGAGTTATGATTAGTAAGAATTTAAAACAAAAGGATCAATGCACGAATGTTCCTAATAAGGCGAATAGGACACTGGGATTTATTAATCGAAGCGTTAGTAACAAGACACCTGGTGTGGTTCTTAAGCTATATCTTGCTCTGGTTAGGCTCCATTTAGATTATGCAGTTCAGTTTTGGTCGCCGTATTATAGAATGGATATAAATTCACTTGAACGTGTCCAACGTAGGATGACTAAGTTAATTCCCCAAATTAGAAATCTTTCATATGAAGAAAGATTAACAAAGCTTAAGTTGCATTCACTGGAAAGGCGAAGAGTTAGGGGTGACATGATAGAGGTTTACAAGTGGATGAATGGACATAACAGGGGGGATATTAATAGGGTATTAAAAATATCAACACAAGACAGAACACGAAACAATGGGTATAAATTGGATAAGTTTAGATTTAGGAAAGACTCGGGTAAATACTGGTTCAGTAACAGGGTTGTTGATTTGTGGAACCGTAACGTGTGCCGCGTAACGTGGTGGAGGTGGTGTCCCTCGATTGTTTCAAGCGCGGGTTGGACAAGTATATGAGTGGGATTGGGTGGTTATAAATAGGAGCTGCCTCGTATGGGCCAATAGGCCTTCTGCAGTTGCCTTTGTTCTTATGTTCTTATGTTCTTATTATTAATAAGAAAATTTATGCATTGATTTTTTGGTTTTAAATTCTTTATAATCATTACACCCAGAACCCTTTCACAATCCGACCTCACAATCTCAACTCCACCTAGCTCCTATCTTGAATCTGTCATCATTACCTAGCCACTAAACCTTACATTTGTCAGCATTAAACTGCACCTGTCAAGCTTTTGACCATTTTAAAATCTTATTTAGAGTGCCTTGAAATGATAGTGAGTCTTTCTCAGTGTATCATCGGCAATTTTGCAAATGTTGCTGCTCAAACCTGAATCTAAATCATTTATATATATTATGAATAACAGATATCCCAGGATATTAACAACCTTTCACGACTGTGGCACTCTGCCTGACTCTAAAAATTTATTAAATATGGTAGACAAAGCTCCTCTTTGCATTCTTTCAGCACCCTTTTAAACACTTTGTCTGTGGGGATTTTCGGTTTAAGTTTCACTATTTTTTTAATAACATCATTCATGGTAACTTTTAAACTAGTCAACCTGTCCTCGTTCCCACCCAACCAGACATATCCGGCTGAAGGCATAGTGTTAAGTTCTTCTTTAGTAAGTACAGAGATAAAATATTTATTATAAATACTGCTCATCTCTTCGTCATTATCCGTTATCTGACCTGTCTCAGTTTTTAATGGACCTATCCTTTCTTTAATCTTTGTTCGATATAACTGAAAAAATCTTTTTTGCCCTTCATATTTCTTTTTTATAATTGCTATGTTCCAAGAGAGTAGCCTAGTCTTGTCACTATACTAGGGAACTCTAATTGCTATGTTCCAAGAGAGTGGTCGAGTTCTTGTCACCCATACTCTGTTGGTGAGATTCAAGAAGGCTTCTATGCCCTTTTCTCCTATCTTGGCCAGCATGTTGTAAGTGATTTTGTCCTCACCTGGAGCTGTATTTTTAGTTTTCTTTGTAGCACTTCTGAGGTCTTTCAGATTGAAAGGTTGGTCTAGTTCGTCAGGTAAGGCTAAAGCATCATCAATTTCTTTTCCATCTTGCTGAGTCTTTGTGGGTGAGTCAGAGTTGCTGGAGGAAGTTGAGTGGAACTGGCTCTTGAAGCAAATAGATTGGCTAACCTTTCTTCTTCTTGCTCTGGATGAACATGATGGGGCGGAGCAGGAGGCGATTTTCCTTTGGCCTTTTTGATCTGCCTCCAGATGTCGCCCAAGGATGTATGCTGATTTAGCTTGGCACACCACTCGAGCCATTTTTCTTCTCTGATTTTTGTTGTTTCATTTTTGTAGGTAATGATGATAGAGTTACAAGATACGAGCTAGATGGTGTTGAGATTGCCAAGTCGGATTGCGAAAGGGATCTGGGAGTTATTATTAGTAAGAATTTAAAACAAAAGGATCATTCATGAATGTTCGCAATAAAGCAAATAGGACACTTGGATTTATTAATCGAAGCGTTAGTAACAAGAAACCTGGTGTGGCTCTTTAGCTATATCTTTCTCTGGTTAGGCTATAACCTATTTAGATTATGCAGTTCAGTTTTGGTCGCCGAATGGATGTTGTTGTTGTTAAAGATTTAGCTACTCAGGACGAAGTGTCCATGTAGCACGGGCTATGGTGAGCCCGTAATTGAGTTCGGTTATACATGATAACCTTTTTCCTGTGATATTTGGGTCTAAGTTTAAAATGGAGGAGGGGACTTCTCCTTTTTCCCTGCTTATTTATCGCTTCTGTTTTAGTGCACTGGTTTTAATCTTGTTTTATTATTATCTTGGTGGTGTATGTAGATGCAGAATGCTCACTAATGAGTCCCATTCCTCAACAGCTTTTCTAATCATTGTAGTCGTGGTGGAATGTGCATCTAATGCAGCTGCTGTCGTTGGATTAATGTTGCGCAGGGGTTCAGTAGCTTCACATTCCAGTAAGTAGTGCAATAGTGGCGCCTCTGCTTCAGTTTCATAGATGTGACACTCTTTTACTATTGGGTTCATTACCTCCCAGCAGCACTTGTAACCAAGTCTGAGTCTGTGTATGGCTGCTGCAATGTCTCTGGATATCTTTTTGCCAGGCTTGTAAGAGGAGTAACCAGTGGCTTGTTCGTACCATATCGCAGTGGATCTTCCTTCCGCTACTTTGGCTCTGTGGCGACTTTTGATAGTTGAGAATATTTTCTTCTTGATTTGCTCCTTTATCTGTAAGAAACTTGGAGGTATTTGAACCTGTACAACAGGTAGTGCAGTGGCTGCCTTTTCAATACCATCTATGCCATTGTGACTTGGTATCCAATTAAGGTGATTGACAGCCCTCGATTATGGGCATCTTTTCCAATATGTTGAATTTCTGTGAGGAGTTGTATATTATCTCTGTGCTGACTGGATAACAATGCCTGGAGCGAAGATTTAGAGTCTGTATGAATGATGACATCATGTAAATTATTCTCAATTGTATAATTTATTGCCTCCTTCAGGGCATATAATTCTGTTTGCAATGTTGAGCACCCACTATTCATGCTCCAGTTAGCTTCATGGTTGGTAGTGTAAACTGCTGCCCCAGCAGAACCTTTTTCTTCATCAACTGATCCGTCTGTGAAGATGTGAGTCGTTGTTGATCTAGAGATAGTTTCCATTTGTTGCTCTACTACTTCCTTGAGCCTCTGCGAGTCACATGCGGATCTTTTAACTGGTAATCTTTCAATGATTATTTTTAGATTCGATTCTTCCCATGGAGGAGGCTGTCGAAAGTGTTGATATGGTCTATCTTCCCCTTTGTTTTTAATGGTCCATTTTAGGTCCATTTTCTCTAAAATCTTGACCACATTATCCATCCATGAGCTTGTTCTATACTGTAGGTTTTTCTGAAAGGATCTCTGTATGCTGTCTTTGATTGACAGTCTGGTGGTTGTTCCAGTAAGTTTTCCTATTATGGTGGCTATCCTTTGTTTCATCCTGTTTTCTAATGCTGGTAAATTTGTTTCCATTCTAAGGTTCTCTCTACGCGTCCAAATAGGTGCTCCCAGCATTGTTCTCAGAGCATCATTTTGAGACACTTCCAGTTTCTGCCATTGGTTATCACTGAGGGATGTAAGAGCAGGAGCAGCATAGTCGATGAGTGACCTAACTGCTTGAACGTAGTACATTTTGAGTACTGGTAGAGATGCACCCTCTCTAAGACAAAAATATAGAATGGATATAAATTCACTTGAACGTTTCCAGCGTAGGATGACTAAGTTAATTCCCCAAATTAGAAATCTTTCATATGAAGAAAGATTAACAAAGCTTACGTTGCATTCACTGGAAAGGCGAAGAGTTAGAGGTGACAGAGTTTTACAAGTGGATGAATGGTAATAACAATGTGGATATTAATAGGGAATTAAAAGCATCAACACAAGACAGAACACGAAACAATGGGTATAAATTTGATAAGTTTAGATTTAGGAAAGACTTGGATAAATACTGGTTCAGTAACAGGGTTGTTGATTTGTGGAACGAATTGCCGCGTAACGTGGTGGAGGTGGGGTCCCTCGATTGTTTCAAGCGCGGGTTGGACAATCCCAATATGAGTGGGATTGGGTGGTTATAGATAGGAGCTGCCTCGTATGGGCCAATAGGCCTTGTGCAGTTACCTTTGTTCTTATGTTCTTATGTTCTTATGTGGCACTGTATCAAAAGTTATGCTAAAATCCAGGAACACAACATCACAGATCTTTTTATCCATGACACCCAGATCTTTCAATCGTGAACTTTATGTAAACAATAATTTAATGCGTATACATTCTTCACTGCTCAGACAATTTATCTGATTCAATCTGATAAATTGAAAGAAAAGATGCTGATTGGATCAATTTACACGCCACTAAGTATTTACTAGTACCGTACATAGCTGGTGCTGTACCGCTCAGATTTCTCCTGACCTGCTCTTTATAAACTTTAGGTGGATGTATGTTTGATCATACCAGTCCTAGGACGGTCACTGATCAAGCTGCCGCTCCCGTGTCCCTCTTTGACGATTTTATATGCCCAAAGAGGAAAAGCTGAAGCACCCGAGTATTAGTTAACAATGGAAGATAATCCCTCTCGGCGCCAGGCACAGAGGGAGGCAAACCCTCCTTCACCCTTACAACACTGGATCTTTACTAGAATGCGTGTTCATCTTGCCTCCTATCTCTTGCTTTTTTTCGCTCTGCTCTTAAGGTTCCATGCACCGATTAATAAGGTAAATTAAAAAAAAAGTTACAAGTTCTTCAAATGTCATATTTATATTGAGGTATAATTAACTTAATTCACTTGACACTTAAGTTTACTTAAGTCACTTAAATTGAATGAAAAATAAATTTTAGCTAACTATTATGTTACTGAATTCCTTATTTTATGGTTTAATTAGCAGCAAAAAATGATGTATTGATGGTAAGAATTTTAATTTTTAGCTTTGCTTCAATTTTTCCTTTTAAAGATGTTGTCAATATTATTTCTCAAGATCGACTTGACTGTTTGATATTTCCCCTGAAACAACAGTAGCCATCTTAATGAGTATTTGTAAGAAATTGTGAATCATCCATGATAATGGACAGTTTATTTATTAAATATATTCGTTGAGCTGCTCTCGAATAAATCGTCAAAATCAGTAGATTTATTTGAATTAAGCTTTTCAATTTAAGTGTATCCTTCTTGTTAACACATCCTGTTTGAATCAATTATTTTGATTGCTTACATTATTTACTTTTAAAAGAGAATCAAAATCCTTTTTTAAAAGAGTCACTAATTAAATTTTGCTTTAACGTCAGTTCAATTATATGTTAGCAAACTAATACAATTCCGCGTCATGTTTATATATTTACGTTTTTAAGAACGTCACATCAGATCCTATGTACTGTATGTATTATATATAATTATACAATTTATAAGCTTTATAAATAAACGTACTAGAATAGATCTAGTAGGTATTTTTTTCTGCTGTTTGACCTATCTAATCTTATCTCTGACTATCTGTAAAAGTCCAGTCCTAATGTAGCTAATATTGGCTACAACTTTCCTGTGCTGAAATATGATTAGAATTATTTTATAGCTGAAATGAATGTTGTATTTGAATGTTTTTCAGGCGTCTGGCAAACCGACTTTCACAAAGACTGAGAAAAAGTTAGTTGAAACTGTCACTAATCTTCGGAGACCCGCGTTTCGAAGCAGGGTGTCATTGTACCGCTCAAGTGTCTGGAGAACCCCGGCCGGGACTCACGCACACGTCAACAGGTGCCTGCCGCTGCATGAGGACCTCTGGTTTAGTGACCCTTACGTGATCAATCACGAATTTCCTGAGCGTGAGTTGGTCAAGAAAGTGAGGAGCCATAAAGGTAATGAGAGTGAGGTGCTGAGTGGTGTTAAGAGCCAGAATGGTCTCGAGGGCAAAGCACTGTGAAGAGCCAGAAAGGTTCTGAGAGTGAGTTGGTAAAGGATATGAGAAGTCGTAAAAGTAGCAAATCCCAAATGAATGTTTGCAATGTAGGTGGTAATACTTTGGCTGGTGAAGCTTTCCAGGATGTTGTTTTATCAGGTATTCCAAGTAGTCGCTGTGGCAGTCCTACATTTGATGACAAACCTGTGACAAGTACAACTCTCAACACATCTAAACAAAATTCTGACTTTCCCAGAGATTGCAAATCAGTTGTTTTGACCCAAATTACTAATGAGACAAGAGGAAACACTGTGTCAGTATACGAAGCCGGCCGTCGTCACCAGCAGCAGCCAACAACGAACATTGAACATCTTCGAAAGATGTGGTACACGAGGGCATCTGCTGCTAATAAACAGGGCGTTGTTAACGCAAGGCGGTACTGGATTAGGTATTATAACTAAGAGGCTACTTAAGTGCACTTAGGAGTAGCTAATTAAATAGAAAATAGTTTTCTGTGCTACATGGAAAATCATTCTAATGTTAGTGACATTAGAATGTCACTAACATTATATATACACAGTGCATATTTTTCTTATATGTAGTCTTAATTTTTGTCACTGTATTTAAGAATATCAGATAGCTGACTCAATTTATAGTATATTGTATTTAATTACGCTCTCTATTAAATAAAACGTTTAATACATTCTATATTTTTCTTATCCGATGTGACTACCAATTTACTTTGTAAAAAAAGATATAACTTTAGGAACTGTTTTCTGCCTATAAACATAAATACCTGAATAATGAACTTATCTAATAATAAGTAACTATTAGGACACGTCCTCTGTTCTTAAACACTAACTTCAATTAAACTGTGCAGATGGACTGAGGCAATATTTGTGGCGACATCTTCTTGTGAGGTTATCTTGAGATGGTTTCCGGTCTTATTTTGAGATCTTGAGACGAATACTGAGCGCTGTCTACTCAGCTGTCAGGCCCCTAGCGCACATCAACAAGTTCCACGTCACCACGAGTAACAAATAATTCTCTTGTTAATGAACTAAGGTGCTCAGATTACTTTAAATACTTTATGTATATATATCAAATTAATCTGTTCGAACACCAATTCGAATTTGAATTGTTAAGACTACAAATGCATCAATTCGAATATAAAGACTTCCAATTTAATAACTATTGGCACATGCGAACGAGGGTTTTTATTTAACACTACCAGTACCCGGTAGTGTTAAATACCAGTACCCGTTGCGGAGCCATGCACGTTGCATGGCTCAGCAACACATATGCGTTGCTGAGCCATGAAAAACACAGGACCTCATGAAAAGGACCTTTTCCCTCATGAAAAACACAGGACCATTCTCAAGTCGATTGTGATGAGGCAATACATAAGCACGAGAGATGAGGAGCAAAGTAAGGTGTAGTAGAGGGGCTAGTAGGAACTGCAGAGGGCCTATTGGCCCATACGAGGAGAAGACAATGATCAGAAAAAAGAGAGAAAAGAGAAAGAAAGGAAAGAGACAAAACATTCTATTTTTAAGATACATGCACGTAAGAGCAACATACGCTATACTAAATATGTCACTATTCAATATCAATGTTTCTGATTTCATTGATAAATTGAATTTTCATAGATTTGGATTCATTTTCATTTAATTTTCATTGTGTGGAGTGACGAGTGCTGTTCCAATGCATTGGAATAGAGCTGTGTTGTTTACCATATCGTTTATTTTGTGAGTATAGTTATGTTTGTTTATAATTTCAATTTTTTTTTATTTCGTTTTTATAACTGTTTTTCTTATATTTCAGTAATGAGAACATCAGATCATTTCATGTTCCCAATTTTCTGATGGGAACACCAGATCATTTGGGAATGTATTGGACGAGGGAGTGGGAAATTGTTGGGAGGATGAGGTGACGGAAGCGGGGGATGGTGAAGATGACGAGGAAACAGGGGAGGGGGTAATGGTGGGGATGCCGAGGAGACAGGGGAGTTGTGGTTGGTGGGGACGAGGGGACAGGGGAATGGAAAAAAATGATGGGAAGGACAAAGGGACAGGGGAGTGGGAGATGGTGGGGAAGACGAGGGGAGGGGTGAATCGTAGGGGAGGACGAGGGGATGGGAAAGTGGGAGATGGTGAGGGGACGGTGGAGTGGGGGAATGGTTAGAAGGACGAGGGGAGGCTGGAGTGGGGAATGGTGGGGAGGACAAAGGGACTTGGGAGGGAGGGAATGGTTTGGAGGACGAATGGTCGGGGGGAGTAGGGAATGGTTGTGAGGACGAGGGGACGGGGGAGTAGGGAATGGTTGTTAGGACGAGGGGACGGGGGAGTGTGGAATGGTTGGGAAAACGAGGAGACGGGGAAGGGGGGTATGTTGGGGAGGACTGGTAGATAGGGGAATGTTGCTGTGGCTCAGCAACGCTTGTACTTGTATGCCCCTTCTAACCACTTTGCATATTTCGCCTCCACGCAGGTCGCACACCAAACCTTTGTCAGGTTAGGTTAGGGTCTGTAAGTTTCATTTCTTTGAACTGTAACCTGAGGCTGGTCCTCTCCCCCAGGTTGAGATGATCTACCTGCACAGCTGCTCTAACAAGGTGGTCTTCTATAGATTTACCTCGTCTCCAGGCGATCATGGGAGGGTTTTGTGAGAATTTTACCCAGGATGGATGTTCACTGTACGTTTCCCTCATCCATGTCCATAGTTCCTGGATTTTTATCTTAAGCTGTGCTGCAAGGCCGGGGAAGAAAAGGGTTGGAAGAATCCATCTCTTGTCTTCCACTTCTTGTGTTCTAGGTCTGAGTAGCTCTGCCCTTGTTTTTTCTCAGAGTTTCTCCTGGGCCACATGTATTATTGTCTCTGGGTAGTCTCTGTTCCCGAACATATCCCATAGGTCATCAAACTGGGGCTATAGCGCCTCTTCTTTGCTGTTAATCCGCTTGAGTCTGAGTCCAAGTAAGTAGGGTAGCGATTTCTTCAAGGCTAGTGGGTGGCTCGAGTCAAATTTCAGATACGTGTGAAGGTTAGTCGGTTTATAATATGCCTTCGTATGCAGATCCCTGGTTAGCTGGTCTATATACACTGACTATATACACTGGAGGAACTGATGAACCTAGTTGGAGCTCTGAGAGCAGAGATGGATTCACTACATAAGGAAGTACGACAGCTGAAACAACATCGAGAAGAAACGAAGGAAACCAATATTAAAAAGACCTTGTCGTGGAAAGTCGTAAAGGACAGGGGTCTTAAGAAGACCTTGACAAGGCCGCCTACAGACGCCCTAAGGACATCAAATTCATTTGCAGTGTTGGAAGACGAGTGCTGTGGAGAGCCTGCAGTTCACTCGAAAGGGAAATCAAAGAAGAGCAACGAAGTACAGGCCCCTCAAAGTGCTCAAAAAGTAAAGGAATTAGCCTAAGAATCTCCTCACCTGTTTGAGATTCCCAGGTGAGGTATTTAAACAGAACGTTTTGTGCTAGAGATAGGGGGAACAGGTTAAGGGAACTGGAATTGGTGATATTATAAACAACATGAATGATATTATGGCTGGAAATGGGAACAATCCCATTATTTGTATTATTGCAGGAGGAAATGATGTTGGGCGACTTAGGAGTGAGGAACTAATTCAGAGGTATAAAACAACCATAGAATTAGTTAGGAGCAAGGGAGGAATTCCGATCATATGTGGCATTCTTCTAAGAAAGGGAGTTGGAAATGAACGGTGTTCGAGGGCACTTGGTGTCAATTGCCAGCTGGAAAGATATTGCAAATCAAATGCAAAATCTTTAATAGATAACTGGAAACACTTTTATGGAAGAAATGAAATGTATGCTCGGGATGAGGTGCATTTATCGAGGACTGGGGTTGTTGTTGTTACGAACTCGTTGGAACCAGTAATTGGAGGCGTTTGTTGGATTTAAACTGTTAGTAGATAGTGGTATGGGAATTGATATGAAGGAAGGAGGTAATAAAAGTATGTGTTTGTGGGAGAAAGAAATTGGAAAAATGATCAGGGAAAGAGAAGGGCCTCAAAACAACAATACACTTAGGGTATATTAAACTTACAGCAAAATTCTAAGAAACTAAATAAACGAATTAAATAAGAACATAAGAACAAAGGCAACTGCAGAAGGCCTATTGGCCCATACGAGGCAGCTCCTATTTATAACCACCCATTCCCACTCATATACTTGTCCAACCCGCGCTTGAAAAAATCGAGGGACCCCACCTCCAGCACGTTACGCGGTAATTATAAATAAATATGTTTATTCAGGAAAGGTACATACATACAAGTGATGTTACATTAATGGATCAATATATAGATAGAGCTAGTACATACAATGCCTAAAGCCACTATTACGCAATGCGTTTCGGGCAGGAAAAACATTAATATCTAGAACTTAATACTAATTGAGCATAAAGAATAAAATGTGTTGAGAACAAATACAAATAAAGATAAAAAAAAAGGGGGAACATGACTGAAAAAGCAGCACAAATACAATAGGTTGACAGTGTTGATTAAAAAAAAAATTACAGACATGGGTTGACAATAGAGGGGTAAGGTAGGTTACAGTGAATTTATTAGGTAGTGTTTAGTTTTTATCTTAAACTGGATGAGATAGGTACAGTCTTTAACATGGTTGGGAAGATCATTCCACATTCTGGGTCCCTTGATTTGTAGAGCATTTCTAGTTTGATTAAGTCGTACTCTTGGAATATCAAAACTGTATTTATTTCTGGGTGTGGTGCTCATGGGTTCTGTTACAACCTTCAATGAAGCTTTTGAGGTCAGGATTGGCATTACAGTTCAGCGTTTTATATATGTATAATACACAAGAGAGAATGTGCAGTGACTTAATATCTAACATATTCAGAGATTTGAGTAGGGGTACCGAGTGATGTCTGGGGCCAGAGTAGGATATTGTCCTAATAGCAGCTTTGTGTTGGGTAATTAGAGGACGTAAATGATATTGGGTAGTAGAACCCCAAGCACAAATACCATAGTTGAGATATGGATAGATGAGGGAGTAATAGAGAGTAACCAGGGCAGGGCGGGGTACATAATATCTGATCTTAGAAAGAATGCCAACAGTTTTTGAAACTTTTTTTTATATATTTAGAATGTGTCCCTGGAAATTCAGCTTGTGATCAATGAGAACGCCAAGGAATTTTCCATCTAATTTGTTACAAATTTGGGTATTGTTTATTTTGAGATTTATTTGATTAGAGGATTTATTGCCAAACAGAATATAGAAAGTTTTGTCAATGTTAAGGGAGAGTTTGTTGGCAATTAGCCAAAGATGGACTTTATTTAGCTCAGTATTTTCTGTGGCATTTAGAGCAAGGGGGTCAGGACTGGAGTAAATGAAGGTTGTGTCGTCAGCAAATAGAATAGGTTTGAGGTGTTGGGAGGCATTTGGAAGGTCATTAATGAAGATGAGAAAGAGGAGAGGGCCAAGTATGCGGCCCTGAGGAACACCAATGTTGATGGGTAGGGTGGGAGAAATTGAATTGTTCACAGAAACATACTGGAGCCTGTCAGTAAGGTAAGATTTGAGGTATTGTAGGGAGTGTCCTCTGACTCCATAATGATGTAATTTAATAAGAAGGTTTTGGTGGTCGACAGTGTCAAAAGCCTTACACAGGTCCACAAATAACCCAACAGAAAACTCATTTTTATCAAGAGCTGCATGTATCAAGTTATTCATACTAATAAGTGCATCGTTAGTGCTTTTTTTGGGTCTGAAGCCATATTGGCATGAGCTAAGTATATTGTGTTTGGTTCCACAAATCAACAACCCTGTTACTGAACCAGTATTTACCCAAGTCTTTCCTAAATATAAACTTAACCAATTTATACCCATTGTTTCGTGTTCTGTCTTGTGTTGATACTTTTAATACCCTATTAATATCCCCATTGTTATGTCCATTCACCTACTTGTAAACCTCTATCATGTCACCCCTAACTCTTCGCCTTTCCAGTGAATGCAACTTAAGCTTTGTTAATCTTTCTTCATATGAAAGATTTCTAATTTGGGGAATTAACTTAGTCATCCTACGCTGGACACGTTCAAGTGAATTTATATCCATTCTATAATATGCGACTAAAACTGAACTGCATAATCTAAATGGGGCCTAACTAGAGCAAGATATAGCTTGAGAACCACACCAGGTGTCTTGTTACTAACGCTGCGATTAATAAATCCAAGTGTCCGATTTGCCTTATTACGAACATTTATGCATTGATCCTTTTGTTTTAAATTCTTACTAATCATAACTCCCAGATACCTTTCGCAATCACAACACCATCCAGCTCGTATCTTGTAACTCTATCATCATTACCTAACCTCAGAACTTTACATTTATCAGCATTAAACTGCATCTGCCAATCCTTTGACCATTTCAAAACCCTATCTAGATCAACTTGAAGTGATAGTGAGTCCTCCTCCGAATTAATTTCCCTACCGATTTTCGTATCATCGGCAAATTTGCAAATGTTGCTACTCAAACCTGAATCCAAATCATTTATATATATTATGAACAACAAAGGTCCCAGGACAGAGCCTTGAGGCACTCCACTTACAACATTTTCCCACTCTGACTTGATTCCATTTATACTAACTCTTTGTTTCCTTTGGTACAGCCATGCCCTAATCCAGCTTAATATAGCACCCCCAATACCATGAGACTCTATCTTTTTAATCAGTCTTTCATGTGGCACTGTATCAAAAGCTTTGCTAAAGTCAAGGTACACAACATCACAATCCTTACCACTATCAACTGCCTCAACTATGCTAGAATAAAAAGATAACAAATTTGTTAAACATGAACGGCCATTTACAAAACCATGCTGCGACTCAATTATTAATTTACGTTTTTCAAGATGAAGACGAATTTTATTTGCCATTATAGATTCGAGTAACTTTCCCACAATAGACGTTAGGCTAATTGGTCGATAGTTAGACGCAAGTGATCTATCTCCTTTCTTAAAAACTGGTATCATATTAGCAACTTTCCAAAACTCTGGCACTCTGCCTGACTCTATTGATTTATTAAATATGGTTGACAGTGGGTCACAAAGCTCCTCTTTGCATTCTTTAAGCACCCTGGCAAACACTTCATCCGGCCCTGGGGATTTGTTTGGTTTGAGTTTTACTATTTGTTTAAGAACATCCTCCCTGGTAACTGCTAAACTCGTCAACCTGTCCTCGTCCCCACCCAAATAGACTTGTTCGGCTGAAGGCATATTGTTAAGTTCCTCTTTAGTAAATACAGATACAAAATATTTATTAAAAATACTACTCATCTCTTCATCACTATCTGTTATTTGACCTGTCTCAGTTTTTAATGGACCTATCCTTTCCCTAGTCTTAGTACGATATAACTGAAAAAACCCTTTAGGATTTGTCTTTGCTTGCCCTGCTATGCGAACTTCATAGTTTCTTTTTGCTTTCCTTATCTCTTTTTTAACATTTCTAACCAGTTGTACGAATTCCTGTTCTAAAGTGACCTCCCCAATTTTAATCCTTTTGTACCAAGCTCTCTTTTTACCTATAAGGTTCTTCAAATTCTTTGTTATCCACTTTAGAGTTAGTATCAATGGGGTTAAATCAGGGAAGGAATATGTTGTAAGTGGAGTGCCTCTAGGCTCTGTCTTGGAACCTCTGTTGTTTATAATATATATAAATGATTTAGATTCAGGTTTGAGTAGCAACATTTGCAAATTTGCCGTTGATACAAAAATCAGTAGGGAAATTAACACGAAGAAGATTTGGATTTGTTAATTTGATGCATCATGCTATTGTAAAGGCCTAGAGGTAGAACGGCAGCTATATCTTTCTCTGTTTAGGCCCCATTTAGATTATGTAGTTCAGCTTTGGTCGCCGTACTATAAAATTGATATAAATTCACTAGAATGCGTCCAGCGTAGGATGACAAAGCTAATCCCCAAAATTAGAAACCTGTCATACTGAAGAAAGATTGACAAAGCTTAAGCTACATTCCCTGGGAAGGTTGAAGAATCAGGGGTGACATGATTGTAAAAGTCGATGAATAGACATAACAAAGGGGATATTAATATTATTGGGTGGGTGGATATGAATAGGAGCTGCCTTGTATGGGCCAATAGGCCTTCTGTAGTTACCTTCATTCTTATGTTCTTATGTTCTTAGGACACTGGGATTTATTAATCGAAGCGTTAGTAACAAGACACCTAGACACCTGGTGTTGTTCGTTAGCTATATCTTGCTCTGGTTAGGTCCCATTTGGAATATGCAGTTCAGTTTTGATCGATAATGTAAGATGTAATGAATGGATAGTACGATATTCACTTGAACAATATTCTCTCGGGACGGTACTGGTAGACAGGGGACTGGTAGATTTTATAATCTGCTGATATTCAGAGTTCAAAGTCCCCAAATTAGAAATCTTTCATATGAAGAAACATTAACAAAGCTTAGTCAGGTGCAGTCACAGTGAGAGTTTGTGTTACCTGGAGCTCCGATTGTTGTAACATTATTATTGCAATAATGGAAGGATTAGTGAAGGATTTGGTGAGCCTGGTTGGAGCTCTGAGAGCAGAGATGGATTTCCTGCGGGAGGAGGTACGACGGCTGAGACTTCGGGAGGAAACGAAAGAGGAGACCAGTGTTGACGGGACCTCATTGTGGAGAGTCGTGAAGGACAGGGGTCTTAAGAAGACCTTGACAAGGCTACCTACAGACGCCCTAAGGACAGCAAATTCATTTGCCGTGTTGGAGGACGAGTGCTGTGGTGAGCCTGCAGTTCACTCGGAATGGAAACCAGCGAGGAGCGGCGGAGCGCAGGCCCCTCAGGCTGCTCAGATTGTTAAGGAGGTACCGAAGCAAATTTTGGTTGTGGGAGATTCCCAGGTGAGGTATTTAGACAGAACGTTTTGTGCCAGAGATAGGGGGAACAGATTAAGGGTTTGCTATCCGGGAGCTGGAATTGGTGATATTGTTGGAAACATGAATGATATTATGACGGGAAATGGGAACAAACCCATTATTTGTATTAGTGCAGGGGGTAATGATGTTGGGCGAGTTAGGAGTGAGGAACTAATACAGAGATTCAGAACAGCCATTGAATTAGTTAGGAGCAAGGGAGGAATCCCGATCATATGTGGCATTCTTCCAAGAAAGGGAGTGGGAAATGAATGGATGTCGAGGGCACTTGGTGTCAATTGCCGGCTGGAAAGATATTGCAAATCAAATGCAATATCTTTCATTGACAACTGGGAACACTTCTATGGAAGAAATGAAATGTATGCTCGTGATGGGGTGCATCTATCGAGAGCTGGGGTTGTTGCTGTTGCGAACTCGTTGGAAGAAGTGGTTAGAGGTGTTTGTTTGGGTTTAAACTGTTAGTAGATAGAGGAATGGGAATTGATTTGGAGGAAGGAGGTAATAAAAGTATGTGTTTGTGGGAGAAAGGAATTGGCAAAATGATCAGGGAAAGAGAAGGGCCTATCTATCGACTGCATAGGTCGATAGATAGATATCGACTGCATATTCGACTGCAGTGGAGTATAGAATAGTAAGAGTGAAATGTTCCACCTCGTGGACTCTGGAAAGCGCGTCGGCGACGACGTTGTCCGAGCCTTTGATGAAATAGACGGTAATGTTGAAGTTCTGCAGATACAGTGCCCAACGTAGCCTACGTTGGTTGGAGAACTGGGCCTGCTGTTCAGACAACAGGCCCAGTTCTGTCAGACAGACAGAACTGGGCCTGCAAACAGTTGGTATACTCTCCAAAATCAGATATTATGTACCTAACTCTGCTCTCATCTCTCTATATTATGCACTAATCAATCCCTATCTTAATTATGGTATCTGTGCATGGAGTCAACCACTGCAAACCACCGCAAGTCCATCATCACCCAGCAAAAATCTGCTATCAGAATAATAACAAATTCTGCTTTCAGATAACACTCAGCCCCCTTGTTTAACTCCCTAAACATGCTAAACATAATCTCACTCCACAAATTCTCTTGTGTCAACTACATTTACAAAACGCTGTTCTTAAATGCAAATCCTGCTCTGAAACTCTCCCTGGACAGATGTAATAGGACCCATTATCACCACACCAGAAAAAAATATCTCTTTGATATCCCCAGAGTCAAACTTAATCTGTGTAAACACTATGCAAATAAAGGGACCCAGTCTATGGAACTCACTCCCTTTTGAATTGAAAAGTAAGTAAGTAAGTAATTATCAAAAGAAGGCACCGAACCGGGAAGGCTATGTAGCACCATCAAATCTGCAGAATAATCAGAGGGCGCTAAATATCACCAAGGATGCCAATACGGGAACAAAAACGCATAAGGCGAACGATATCAAAAGTATCCGAGTCACCAAGAATTCTATTGAGGGACAGGTGACCGCGAGGGGCGGTCGTAAAGCAAGACACACGCTCGTCCTGGAAGTCAGGACATTCAAGAAGGATATGCACGACCGTAAGAGGGACAATGCAACTAGGACAATAAGGAGCAGGGCGGCGCTCCATCAAGTGACCATGGGTTAAGCGAGTATGGCTAATACGCAACCTCGCCAGAGCCGTTTCCCAACGCCGGTTATGGTGGTAGGAAGACGGCCACGAGGAAACACAACATTTAAGAGTATGTAGCTTGTTACCAGTAACAGACAACCAAGAAGCCTGCCAACGGGTAAGGACGGAGGAATGGATAACCGGGTAAAAGTCGGAATATGGAATACCTTTACGAGAGATGGGACAAGAGCGGACAGCTTCCTTGGCGGCAGCATCCGCACGCTCATTTAAAGACACACCAATATGGCTGGGAACCCAACAAAACTCAACCGACTTAAATTTACTGTGAACAAGAAACAGCCAATGCTGGATCTCGACAACTACTGGATGAACCGGATTAAAGGACCCGAGAGCCATGAGGGCACTACGAGAGTCAACAACAACTACAAAGGAAGACCGACAACGAGAAAGCAGGAGACGAAGAGCATAGAGAATAGCATAAAGCTCTGCTGTAAAGATGCTAGTCTCCGGAGGTAAGCGACACATATAAGTGCGATCAGGAAAAACAACAGAGTAGCCAACACCATCCGCCGACTTAGACCCATCGGTGAAGACAGAAACGGAGCAGGAGTGAGAAGAAAAGTGCTCGAGGAAAAGGCGTTTTAGAACCGTAGGAGGGGTAAAAGCTTTAGTGATACGGGTCAAGGATGTACAAAACCGCGGAAGAGGGACTCTCCACGGGGGCAAAGAAGGAACAACACGAGGAGAAACATCAGAAATACAAACGGAAAGAGAATCCTGTAGGCGAGGTAACCGGACAGAAAGAGAGAGGTGGTGAAGAGGAACAGGAACCGCAGGAGGGGTAAAAGTTAAAGCACGACAGAGGCGAGAGGAAGGATGTTGCAAGGACCGCGCAAGATAGCGAAGACAGTAGCGATCACGGCGGTCCTGGAGAGACAGGAAGCCAGTGTCAACATACAAGCTAAGGATGGGAGTCGAACGAAAGGCACCAGAACTGAGGCGCAACCCAGTATGGTGCAAAGCATCAAGACGGCGAAGAGTAGAAGGAGAAGCAGACGAGTAAGCAGGGCGACCATAATCGAGCTTAGACAGGACGAGAGAGGAATGTAAAGCAAGGAGAGTGCGCCTATCTGCCCCCCCCCCCAAGAAGTATGGGACAAGACCCGAAGGAGGGTAAGGGCCGTAGAGCACTCAACATGGAGGTAAGAGATATGGGGAGACCAAGACAAACGAGTGTCAAGGAATAACCCCAAAAGCTTCGTGGAATCTTTGTACTCAAGGGGATGACCATAAAGTGACAAAGAGGGACGAAGAACGACCCGTTTCCGCGTACAAGTCATGGCACAAGTCTTAGAAGTAGAGAACTTGAAGCCATGATCGGTGGCCCAAGAGGACACGGCATCAATTGCAAGTTGAAGTAAGTAAGTAATTATCAAAAGAAGGTACCAAACCGGGAAGGCTATGTAGCACCATCAAATGCGCAAAATAATCAAAGGGCGCTAAATATCACCAAGGATGCCAATACGAGAATAAAAACGCATAAGGCGAACGATATCAAAAGTATCCGAGTCACCAAGAATTCTATTGAGGGACAGGTGACCGCGAGGGGCGGTCGGGAAGCAAGACACACGCTCGTCCTGGAAGTCAGGACATTCAAGAAGGATATGCACGACCGTAAGAGGGACAATGCAACTAGGACAATAAGGAGCAGGGCGGCGCTCCATCAAGTGACTATGGGTTAAGCGAGTATGGCTAATACGCAACCTCGCCAGAGCCGTTTCCCAACGCCGGTTATAGTGGTAGGAAGACGGCCACGAGGAAACAACATTTAAGAGTATGTAGCTTGTTACTAGTAACAGACAACCAAGAAGCCTGCCAACGGGTAAGGACTGAGGAATGGATAACCGGGTAAAAGTCGGAATACGGAATGCCTTTACGAGAGATGGGACAAGAGCGGACAGCTTCCTTGGCGGCAGCATCCGCACGCTCATTTAAAGACACACCAATATGGCTGGGAACCCAACAAAACTCAACCGACTTAAATTTACTGTGAACAAGAAACAGCCAATGCTGGATCTCGACAACTACTGGATGGACCGGATTAAAGGACCCGAGAGCCATGAGGGCACTACGAGAGTCAACAACAACTACAAAGGAAGACTGACAACGAGAAAGCAGGAGACGAAGAGCATAGAGAATAGCATAAAGTTCCGCTGTAAAGATGCTAGTCTCCGGAGGTAAGCAACACATATAAGTGCGATCAGGAAAAACAACAGAGTAGCCAACACCGTCCGCCGACTTAGACCCATCGGTGAAGACAGAAACGGAGCTAGAGTGAGAAGAAAAGTGCTCAAGGAAAAGGCATTTTAGAACCGTAGGAGGGGTAAAAGCTTTAGTGATACGGGTCAAGGAAGTACAAAACCGCGGAAGAGGGACTCTCCACGGGGGCAAAGAAGGAACAACACGAGGAGAAACATTAGAAATACGAACGGAAAGAGAATCCTGGAGGCGAGATAACCGGACAGAAAGAGGGAGGTGGTGAAGAGGAACAGGAACCGCAGGAGGGGTAAAAGTTAAAGCACGACAGAGGCGAGAGGAAGGATGTTGTTAGGACCGCGCAAGATAGCGAAGACAGTAGCGATCACGGCGGTCCTGGAGAGACAGGAAGCCAGTGTCAACATACAAGCTAAGGACGGGAGTCGAACGAAAGGCACCAGAACTGAGGCGCAACCCAGTATGGTGCAAAGCATCAAGACGGCGAAGAGTAGAAGGAGAAGCAGACGAGTAAGCAGGGCAACCATAATCGAGCTTAGACAGGACAAGAGAGGAATGTAAAGCAAGGAGAGTGCGCCTATCTGCCCCCCAAGAAGTATGGGACAAGACCCGAAGGAGGGTAAGGGCCTTAGAGCACTCAACACGGAGGTAAGAGATATGGGGAGACCAAGACAAACGAGTGTCAAGGAATAACCCCAAAAGCTTCGCGGAATCTTTGTATTCAAGGGGATGACCATAAAGTGACAAAGAGGGACGAAGAACAACCCGTTTCCACGTAAAAGTCATGGCACAAGTCTTAGAAGTAGAGAACTTGAAGCCATGATCGGTGGCCCTTGCAAGTTGAAGCCGGCGCTGAAGGAGAGGCGAATCATCACCCTGACAGCAAAGGGTAAGATCATCGACATAGAGAGCGGAGAAGACACCAGAAGGAAGAGAGGAAAGAAGACCATTGAGGGCAACCAGAAAAAGAGTAGTGCTCAGAACACTACCCTGGGGCACACCTTCGTATTGCCGAAAAGAGGCAGAGAGAGCGGTACCAAGGCGCACCCGAAAGGAACGACGAGAGAGGAAGCTGCGGAGAAAGAGAGGGAGATGACCACGAAGGCCAAAAGAATGAAGTTCAGATAGAATATGATATCGCCAAGTGGTGTCGTAAGCCTTTTCCAGGTCAAAAAGGACGGCAACAACGGAGGTCTTCGCAGCAAAAGCAGTACGAATATAGACCTCCAAGTTCACCAGGACATCTGTCGTGCTGCGGCACTTGCGGAAACCAAATTGAGAAGGGGAGAGGAGGTGATGGTGTTCCAGGAACCACATCAGACGAACGTTAACCATACGTTCAAAGAGTTTGCAGACACAACTTGTGAGAGCAATAGAGCGAAAGTCCTTAGGGGAAGTACCCAGAGACCCCGGTTTGCGAACAGGGAGGACAACGGCATCCAGCCAGTCCTCAGGGACTGACGACGACTCCCAGATCCGATTATACAGACTCAGTAAATACTGAGACGTGCACGGAAGGAGATGGCGAAGCATCTCATAATGAATACCATCGGAGCCCGCCGCCGTAGAACCGCAGAGGGCCAGGGCAGAACGAAGTTCAGAGAGAGAGAAGGGATCATTATAGGGAAGCTGAAGATGAGTGCAGAAATCTAAAGGACGAGACTCAAGGACAGGTTTACGAAGAAGGAAAGATTGGGGAAGATGAAGACCAAAGCTAACAGAAGAAAAGTGGGAACCCAGTTCGAAAGCGACCTGCAACGGGTCCGCCACAAGAGTATCATGGAGGTGAAGGACCGGTGAAACATCGGGAACGAACTTACCCGCTATCTTGCAGATACGCTTCCAGATCTGGGTCAGAGGGGTTTCGGACGTAATTGTTGAGACATAAGATGCCCAACATTCACGTTTAGCCGTACGGATGGCCCTACGGGCCACCGCACTCGCTTTCCGAAAGAAAAGAAAAGAATCGGTCGTCTGCCTACGGCGGTGCCTCTTCCAGGCTGCACGTATTGAATTGAAAAGCTGTCCAACTTTTGCGTCATTCAAAAACAATACTAAAAAGTACCTAATTTCATCTTCATAGTTCTTTACCTTTTGCTTTAAAATTGCACTGTATTTATTGCTACCCAATCTCCCAATCTTTATGTACCCAATCTGAACATCTTTATCATTGTGATCATTGCTGTCTTCTTATATGTGCTGTCAATCCAACCCGTTCTCGCAAATTCGTAAAGTCAATATTGACTTATTAACTACGTGCATAGGTGATATACTAAACATAATAGATACCCTTAAAAAGATTCATAGAAAACACCGACCTTACCTAACCTTGTTAGTATCTTAAGATAAGCATCTTATTGCTTCGTAATTACAATTATTACTTAACCTATACCTATTATAGGTTAGGTAATAATTGTATATTCGAAGCAATAAGATGCTTATCTTAAGATACTAACAAGGTTAGGTAAGGTCGGTGTTTTCTATGAATCTTTTTAAGGGTATCTATTATGTTAAGTATGTCACCTATGCACATATTTAATAAGTCAATATTGACTTATTAAATTTGCGAGAACGGGTTGGTCAATCTGCTGTATGGTGTCTATTAATCTTGTTTAAATTACCAATCAAGCTGTCAATGTAATCAATCAAGCTGTCAATGTAATCAATCAGAGCTTTAATATACCAATGTGCTTTAATATACTTACTAATCTCTCTCATCTCATTTTTTTTCTTGCAGTGTATTTGTTATCCTTTTATTAATTCTGATAGAATTTACCTACTTAAAATTATCTGTTAGATTAAGGACCTGCCCGAAACGCTGCGCGTACTAGTGGCTTTACAAGAGTGTAAATACTGTACTATGCTATGTATTCTCACAAACCCAATGTACCTTCTTGTATATAAATAAATAAATAAAATAAATAAATAAATAAATATATGCTGCAGAAACTGGAGAGGATGGTGCTTGTACAAGATGTTGAGGTAGCACTGCAGGACTCTGTGAAGTATGAATTTGCAGGAGAATCGAGCCTGCTGAATGGATCGACGAGAATAGTGATCCTAGGAGATTGTGAGATGGTTCGTTTGATGCAAGATCCAGCGTTGAAAGTGCTGATGATAGAACTGGGCTAGCAGTAGGAGCCGAAGGAGATTGAGATACAAGATGTTCACATGGTGATGCAGGACTTAGCGAAGTTTGGAGAACTGATCCTGAAGTAGGGACCGAAGAAGGTTAAGGTCCTAGAGGATGTTGAGGTCGTGCTGCAGGACCCAGCAGAGTACTAGACTGAGGTTGAACTGGGCCTGCTGGATGGATCGAAGAAATTTAAAGTCCGAGGAGAGGTTGAAGTTGTAACGTAATAGACGGGATGGTTCGTTGTGTTGCACGTCGGGTAGGATGTTGTGCGCTTCCTCTCTGATGATTGTAGCTGAAGTTCATGATCCCATCTCGCAGCGGTGTGATTGTGTTCCTATCGCCAGGGTGGAAGACTGAAGGTTTTCTAATACCTGGCAGGGCGAGATGGAGTTAGTATTAGACAAGGATTTATGCCTTTCAAATGTAATGGAAGGTAAGTTTGTTTTACAATATTTTTGCTGAGGGCTGGTAAAGTTGTCTGGAGGAGCACGTTTATTTGGATTTGGTTCGTAGAGAGAAGGATCTTTCTAGTTGTTGGAATATGTCGAGAATTTAGAACCATTGTCGTCAGGCCAAGTACAACGAGAAGGATTAGACAATACCTTGGTGATGAATGTCTTACTTAGGTCGTTGGAGGAGATGGTATCACACTTGTTCTGACTTTCCTGGAGATGTCCTACTGCAGGCACTGCTTCCCGAGGTGTTTCACAACGTTAGCAGCCGTACTGTTCTGGACAGAAACTGCTGTAGAATACCTGATGGTAGAACAAGGGATAGTATATAAAGGAACGTTACCTGAGCTTGTCTAACACAACATCGGAGAGGAAGCTTGCACCTAGCACTTCCGGTTGGGTAAAAATCGAGCAGCAACTAGATCGCTTCCCTCCTGAGTAATAGCGTGGTGCCCGCAAACGATATCATGCTGTTCAGAGTTAAGGTGCGGTTCCGAGGAACCGACACCACATACAACAAGGCCGAGATCATGGACCTACTGACGTCGACCTCAGGGGTAGCACCCATTGACGTCGTCATGGACGAAAATGGACCTCAAATACTCTTCAGCAGTGCAGTAGCACTAGAGGCTCTGTTCACCACGGAAACGATCACGGCTCTAGGGGAAAAGGCCTTAATTAACTCTCCTACCTCTTTATCACTTCCAAGCAGTGAGGACTGTCATGTTCACAGAAAACGGTACCATCCGTTTTCTATGTGCGGTGGCTCAGACGCCAGGAGAAGGTAAACAGAGAGCGTACAGGACACTACCAGCTTGGAAGCTACTAGTCATGTATCAGTTTAAGTATTAAAGTCAATAACCAAGCAATGTCTTTATATCAACCCTACACCCAAGACTTCCTCAGTAACACACAACACTATATTGGTGACGAGGATGAACTGTGAATGCAGGTATTTCTTGAGCTTCAAACACAAGGAAGGAGCATGCTGTCTCGCCCAGAGGAGGAAGAGAAGTCGTGCTGTCTGTGAGCACCATACCCGATGCTGTATGCTAACCAATGCTGTGTGCTAAACGATGCTGTGTGCTAACCAATGCTGTGTGCTAACCAATGCTGTGTGCTACCCAAGCTGTGCTGACTGAAGCTTTGTACTGAGGAATCTGCCGACGCGGTGTACGAAACGACGCTTTGATGCTGTATACAAAACCCGATGTTGTGTATACGAAACGTGCTCTGTGCTACAATTCTTCACGCTGTGAACTGACTGTTGTGACAACTGCTGTACCAACTGCTGTGACAACTGCTGCCAACTGCTGTACCAACTGCTAACTACTGCTGTGCCAACTGCTGTGCTGCTGTGAGTAGGAACACCACATGTATACAGAGCTAGGTAAGAAGTCAGTTGCTGCTATATTGTGCACTGTTGTCAACTTTTGCATTAAAATGCTTGTGTGCTTTGCAAAATTAAAGTAATTACAGTGAATTCTTAACTAACATATACAGTGCAGTAAGTGTTTAATATTCTGAGAAACATTTATGTGATAAGTTTACATTTATTCAGTAAAAAATGGCAAATATACCTCAGTTTCCCGCATTTGATCCTGACTGTGACCAGACAAACCTGTCACAGAGGTGGACCAAATGGCTTAAGAGGTTTGAAAATTTGTTGATAGTTTCAGACATCAAAAGTGATGAAAGAAAGCGTGCCTTTCTACTTCATTATGCAGGTGATAGAGTTTGAGACATCTTTGACACACTGAAAGACACTGGTGGTGCCAAAGATTATGATATTGCCAAAGCCAAATTAACTGAACATTTCAAACCAAGACAAAATACTGCAATGGATATTATGCATTTCAGGAGAGCCAGACAACTCTCTAATGAAACCGTTGATCAATACCACACACGTCTGCAGGGTTTAGCAGCCCATTGTGAGTTTGCTGAAGTTGACAAAGAAATCAAACAGCAAATAATTGAAACATGCACATCTACACGTCTCCGTCGAAGAGCTCTAGAACTTGTTGATGATGAAAGTTCTCTTACCAAGATACTGGATATTGCCCGTCGAATGGAAGATGCTGCACGTAATGCTCGTGTCATGGAGTGCAGTGCCAACAACAGCTCTGCCACTGTTACTAACAGTGATGAGGTACGTAATGTTCAGGGAGGACACCGTGATCAAAGAAGATATCATGGCAAACCTAACAGCAAATTGAGCAGGGAACCACATCACAAATGGGGTCAAGGAACAAGACTCAAGCAGTCACAACGACCCACATCAGAGGGTGTCAACAATAAATGTTACAATTGTGGAGGAGACTACTCACACCAAGATAATGTTTGTCCTGCTCAAGGTAAGAAGTGCTATGAGTGTGGAAAACTAGGTCATTTTGGTGCTATGTGTCGTTCCGCACTAAAGAAACCACAGTCAGTGAATAAAAGCACTGTACGAGGATCAGGTCATAGGTGTCGAGGTGGTAAACGCAATATTGCACCTCATATCCAGAATGTTAATAATGTACAAGACAACATTTCTTTACAACCAGTATCAGATAACAGTGAATGTGATTACACTTATGGAGTACAAACAATCACAGAATGGAATGATCTTCCAAACAACCCAGAGACTATAGTATACATTGCTGGTATTTGTCTCAAAGTTCTCATTGACTCTGGATCAAACATTGACACTACTGCTGAGTGCCACTATGAGAAATTTAAAAAACAGTTCCCAAAGCTTGAAAACTATAATGGCAAAGCCACTGCCTATGCTTCAAAGGTAGCCTTGCTAGTGATTGGAATTTTCACTGCAGAGATTAAGTCAAAGAATGCAATGCTCACTACTACATTCCATGTTGTTAGGAATGCAAAGGAGTCTCTACTCAGTTACAAGACTTCAACCAAATTGGGGCTACTTCAGCTTACTAATGCTGTAGCAGTGGAATCTGCAAACAATGTTGATGCTATTGTTGCTGAATTTTCTGATCGATTTAAATTCATAGGTGGTTATACTGATAGCAAAGTACATCTGCATATCAACCCAGATGTAATTCCAGTTGCCCAACCACATCGCCGACAGCCATTCCATACTCGCAAGAAAATTGATGCCGAACTGGATAGGCTGATCGAACTAGATATCATTGAACCAGTAACAGGCCCAACACCATGGGTAAGCCCAATTGTCACTCCACCAAAGCCGAAGAATCCAGATGAGATACGCATTTGTGTGTCATGCGTGTTCCCAACAAGGCAATAATGCGTGAACGCCATCCTACACCCACTGTAGATGATATGATATACCGCCTAAATGGTGCAACTGTATTCAGCAAGTTAGATTTAAACAAGAGCTATCATCAGCTTGAACTTGATGATGAGAGTCGCTTCATCACAACGTTTATGACACATCGAGGTCTGTATAGGTACAAGCGCCTGAGTTTTGGTATTAACAATGCTGCCGAGGTATTCCAGCACATCATCAGCCAGGTATTGCAAGATATACCTAATGCTGACAACATGTCTGATGACATCATTGTTTATGGCCATACCCAAGCTTAACACGACAAAGCTCTTCGTGCAACATTGCAACGCCTACGAGACAAAAATCTGACGCTAAGCCGAGCAAAGTGTGAGTTCAATCAACATAAAATTGAATTCTTTGGACATGTACTTAGTGACAAAGGTCTGTCTCCAGATCCTAAGAAAGTTGCAGATATCAAGAATGCTGCACCTCCTTCAACGTCCACTGAAGTACATAGTTTTCTGGGAATGGCAAACTACTGTTCTCGCTTCATTCCAGATTTTGCTACCATTACGAAGCCTCTACGTGAGCTCCTGAAGAAAAATGCATCATGGTACTGGAGTGATATCGAGCAAAATGCATTTGATGCTGTGAAAGATGCACTAGTAGAGAATGCGACTGCTGCGTACTTTGATTCATCAATGGACACTGAGTTAACGGTGGATGGTAGTCCTGTGGGTTTAGGTGCTGTTTTAGCCCAACACAAACCTGGTCAACCAGATTCGAGAGTAGTAATTGCCTACGCCAGCCGTTCTCTCACAGATATTGAGCAACGATACAGTCAGACAGAGAAGGAAGCTCTTGCTCTTGTATGGGGCTGTGAAGACTTCAATGTGTATCTGCTTGGTGCACCCTTCACCACGATAGTCACTGACGACAAACCGTTGGAGACCATCTTCAATAATCCAAAGTCCAAACCACCAGCTCGAATTGAGAGATGGGCTCTTTGTCTGCAACCATACAACTTTACGGTGAAATACAAGCCGGGTGCAGGCAATCCCGCTGATTACATCAGTCGACATCCTGCCAACAGTTTCACCATCACCAAACATCAGCAAGTTGCCGAGGAATATGTACACTCTGTAACCTGTGATGCAGTCCCTAAGGCTCTCACTCTTGATGAAATCCGTACTGCAACCCTAGAGGACCCAACTCTGCTAGCAACAGTGGATGCATTGACTAAGAAAACGTTTCCACGCATCCCACCCTCAGGAGTTGACCAAGATGCATTCAAAGCACTTGAACGCATCCAGACAGAATTAAGTGTTACACAACAACGCGACACCGTGCTGCGAGGTACTCGTATTGTCATTCCAACTGTCCTCCAGCAACGTGCTCTGAAGCTTGCACATCAAGGACACCAAGGTCTTGTTAGAACCAAACAGCTGCTACGAGAAGAGGTGTGGTATCTTGGCATTGATCGTCAAGCAAATGATATGCATGATGCCTGTGTCCCCTGCCAAGCTGCAGTGGATACTTCAAGACCAACACCTCTACAACCTTCACCACTACCTGCTGCACCATGGACGGAAGTATCGATGGACTTCTGCGGACCGCTACCAACTGGAGAGTACTTGATGGTAGTCATTGATGATCACTCACGTTATCCAGAAGTAGAAATCATCACTTCCACATCTGCAAAGGCTGTCATCCCGAAACTCGACAAGATCTTTTCAAACTTTGGCATTCCTTAAGTTGTCAAGACGGACAATGGACCGCCATTCAATGGACAAGACTTCGTCAATTTTACTGAGCATATTGGATTCAAACACCGCCGTGTGATGCCACTACATCCTCAAACAAATGGAGAAGTTGAGAGATTCATGCAACCTCTCATGAAAGCAGTACGATGTGCTCATGCCGAATGACGATCCTGGAAACAAGCTATGTATGCTTTTCTCAGGAACTACCGTGCAACACCACATGGAACACTGGGCAAATCGCCTTGCGAACTTTTATTTGGACGTCCTACGAGGATCGCACTACCTGTCATGCCAGCCGAGGTAACGGATAAACGTCTCGCTCAGAAGGATGCACTAGCAGAAGACAAAATGAAAATTGCTCATGATCAACGTGCAAAGGAACAATTCATAAAGGTTGGAGATACTGTTCTCGTTAAAAAGAAAAAAGAGGGAAAGCTAGATATGCCGTATGATACAAAACCATATAAAGTGATTAGTGTAAAAGGAACTATGGTAGCAGCTAGTAATAGAGACCATAGTATAACACGTAATATGGCCTATTTCAAAGTGATTCCAACTAGTGTAGAAAATGATGAAGTGCAAAGTCGTGCAAAAGAAAAAGAAAAAATGAGTTATAACTCAATAAACAATTCATCAAGGGATGTTCTTATATTTGGGGACTCTCGTCCTAAACGTCATGTTAAACGCCCTACACGATTTGATGATTAATTGTGTTCCTATGTAATGCAAAGTATTTACTTATTATGCTAAACTAAATTTAATATTGTTTGAATAATGCAGATATCTCATTCAATATTTTGTAACTTTGTATTACAGTTTCTTTCATTTTTGTTTAACATTGCATATGTATTTTTAACATTGAAATCCTTTGTGGTAAAGATTAAGTTGTTTAAATTCTTTGTGTGCTTAATTAATGTTAAATGTATGCAGTATCTCTTGATATGTTAATAACTTACTTTGTGTCAATAACTTTGCTTTGTGCTACAAGCATGGTAGACATCCTGTATTCATTCTTTTTAAAGAAAAGGAGGGATGTCATGTTCACAGAAAACGGTACCATCCGTTTTCTATGTGCGGCGGCTCAGACGCCAGGAGAAGGTAAACAGAGAGCGTACAGGACACTACCTGCTTGGAAGCTACTAGTCATGTATCAGTTTAAGTATTAAAGTCAATAACCAAGCAATGGCTTTATATCAACCCTACACCCAAGACTTCCTCAGTAACACACAACACCACAAGGACAATCTTCATTTACAGAGTGCGCGACATCTTTGCTGAGCAACCCATTGCTGAGATCGTAAAGAGCATCAACGCTCAGAATCAATCCCTCACAGCCATCTCGGCCCACCTCATCCAGCAGGGTGAGAACGGGAAGCCCACCCTCAAGGTCACCCTCAAGACTCCGGCAGAGGCTACTCTCGCGGCCAACAACGGCCTCAGATGCTTTGGAGTGGCCTGCATACCTCACCAGATCGCTAGGCAGCGTTATTTCTGCCTACGCCAGTGTTTTCGGTGTTACACCCACTACTCTCAGAAGTGCCCCAACCCGCTGCAGAAATGCAGCATCTATGCTAGCGACCACCAATACAGGACCTGCAACGCCACTACTCAACGTTGTATACTCTGCAACGGCGATCACACGGCCGTCTCCCACAACTGCCCCACCAGGAAATGCCGAAATCCAGAAGATGGTTGACGCCAGGCAAGGAAACTCGACGCCCAGACCGAAAATTTTCAACATACAACAAGAAGCTCTTTCTGCACTCCCGACAAGTGGCGCCGTGAGCGGCGCGCAACAAAACTACTGGACCAGCAACCCCCGCGCCAGCCACTTACAGCCCTAGACGACACCTCTCAACCAAGCTAGCCAGCCATCCTCACTCACGCCGCCACCAGCCACCCCTGACAGCACTGTTGCAGCTCTGATTCACTTCGCATCAGAAATGTCAGGTGGAGATCTCAAGAAACGGTACAAAATACTGAACGACTTGTACAAGCTCAACAACCTTCCGACCTTTGTGATACCAGAGGCCATGTTTACCGATGGCTCCTCTCCACCAGAGTCCGACCCCACACCAGAGACGCCTGTCAACCCGGACCCTATTGCTCCAGCGACTACATCATGTACGATACTGCCACCAACTTCTCCTGCAGGCCTCACCACATCTTCTGATGACGACTCAAATGCCTCTGTTGACATTGAAAAAGCACACTCAGCCCAGGAGATGGATTGTGATGAAACTCCGGAAATAGCAGCAATGCTTCAACAGCGTGACATAAATGCAGTTGGGTCGGCCGAGTTCAGACGGATCTCCAGCCAGATGTACAACATGAAGGCAGACATCATGAAGCAGGCCTATCCAGAAAACACATTCAGTCTGCATAACAACGTAATCTTCGAGGAATGCGAAGAGTCTATACTGTCACCTGACCTCATCCAAAGTGACTACACCGAGTACAAACATCAGATGATTACACGCAGCATGAAGAAATAAAAAGAAGAAAGAAGAAAGAAGAAGCACCACACAGAAGCAAGAATATTCTCCACTTTGAATGCAGAAGAACTGCCACTGCCGCCTTCCAGACCCATCTCCCAGCCTAGCCAGATGTGGGGTAGTTGCAGCATCGACACATTGCCACGCAGCTGGGTTTAGCCCTGGCACTTTTCTCTACAACTTCAGCGTTTCTCTCACCGACTTCTCCTCAGCTGTTCCCACTTCAAGGCTCGCCCCATGGGCATCTTCTCCTGTATTATTATAGTGTATTGTAGCTTGTCTGGGACAGAGGCCCGTCATATTTGACAGTATGGGTGAACGGCTCAGAAGACACTGGTAACTGTATCAGGGATGCCTTTAATAGAGGAGCGTTTGGGTTACCTATCATCTGAGACATGTGACAATTCTTGATAAAATGTTTGGTATCACGAATCATACCTGGCTAGTAGTAGTCCTGTTTTAGGGCGTTGTAGGTCTTATAGAAGCCATAGTGTGAGCGAGATCCATGGACCAGACGTAAGATATCTGATCGTAGACTGTTGGGAACTACCAGTTGGTTGATGTTGGCCCGATCGTCGTTCTCCTTCAATTTCCTGGTTCTATAATGGTGGTATAACACTTTGTTTTCGACAAAGAAACCAGGGATAGAGTTAAATTGTCTTTCAGCCTGTAAGAATAAAGATGTTAAGGAGGGATCCTCTCTCTGCAACTTACGGAACTCCAGCACTGTGAGATTCGGTGGGAGGCTCTGAGAATCTTGAGGAACAGCTGCAGCAGCTGGTTTCGGGCGAACAGCTGTGGCCCGCTTCATCACCATAACAGGTCTGGCCCTAGCTTCGGTAGGGGACAGACGTGTTGCTTCGGCGCTCCAGCAGTTGGTGTTGTTTGCCAGTTTCGGCCGGTTGGGGGCGGGTGTGTCTCTGCCCGCCTGTGCTGACGTGGCGTTACGATGGGGGTCCCTCTACCCCCTGTCGTCCGGGCTCAGTCTGTGGGACTCGAGTTCTCTGTGCGGGCTGGATACCCGGAGATTGCGCTGGCTTGTGATATGCTCTCTGTCCCTGTGTTTGAGATTTATGGGGTCGAGTTGGTAACGGCCCGTAGGGCGATTGTGAAGTTCACGGAGGAGGTAGCGTATCGCGATTTTCTCCGGCGATACGAGGGGCGGACACTACCCCTGCCGGATGGTGCGGGCACTGTAACCCTCTCTGATAGAAAGTGGTGCACTTACTTACATCAGTGTGCATGGGGCTCCCTTGGAGTTTCCAGACGCTCTGCTACGGCGGTATTTCGGCCGGTTTGGCGCAGTAGTTAGTGTGAGGGTGAACGTGGTGTCTTCTAGTCCTCTTAAGGGTGTGAGGTCTAACATTCGCACCTTGGGCATGAGACTCCGGGCGGATATTCCATCCACTGTGCGCCTTATGGGGTACAACGTTCGGGTGTTTTACGCCCGCCAGCCGCGGACATGTTATCGTTGTGATCTTTTGGGCCATCAGGCTGCTGCCTGTTCTGCGCCTGCCGTTGCACCAGTGAATCTCTTCAGTGAGGAGGATTTTCCGCCACTTCCTGTGGGGGATGATTCGGTGGATGTGGACGTCTCTTCGGCTGAGGAGGTGCCCTCTGTTTCAGCTGTTGCTCCGCCTGTTGCGCCCCCTGTTGGTGTCGCCTCTCCTCCGGTGGTTGTGTCCTCACCTAGTGCTCCGCCTGTTCCGGCTGGTGTTCCTGAGCCTCTTCCGTCTGCCAGCTGCTCGGGCCCCTCGTCTTCCGGTTCTTCCTCTGCTGCGTCTGTCCTGGTCCCTGCACCCTCGCCGTCTGTGCTGGGTGCTGGGGTGCTGAGGTGCCTGTGGTGCCTCCTGCTGTGTGTGGTCCGGTTCCCCCTGTGGTAGAGGCTGCTGCCGTTCTGCGTCGGGTGTCGATTCGTCCGACTGGTGGTGCCCGTGTTTCTGGGTCCGCTTCCGGCTCTGACGATATCCGGCCGGAGCCCAAACGTTCCAGGCGTTCGTCTACGGCCTGGGCTGATGGTGGGGACTTCGGTGACTGTGGGTCTTCTAGTGTTGACAGCGTGGATCCGGCTGAGTTGTTGTCTCTGCGGGTGGTGGTGGTGGAGGTTCATATGCCTGCTGGTGCTGATGCCCGTGTCTCGGGTGTGTCTCCGGTTTCTTCCCCGTCCGGGGGCTTTCCGCTATGGAGTGTGGTGGCTTCTGCTGCCAGGGATGGTGCGGATGCTGGTGCTGGGCGTGGCCTGGTGGTGACTTTACGTAAGGATCCGTCCGGCCATGATTCCCTGCAGTCGTCTGGTGGTGTGCCCGTGGCCGCTGATGCCCCTGTGGTGATGCCCTCTGTCGAGCCCCCTCCTGCGGTGTTGTGCTTTGAGGACCTGGAGGCCCGGGTTGCCGAGTTCCTGCTGCTTGCCCGGCCGGAGGATTTTTCTGATGGACAGGTTCCGAGTGTATGGGATAGGGTGGCGGTTACTCACGTCCGGAGGGACACCGTGTGGGTTCCATGTCTGCGGGTGTTTGTTGCCGGGGTTCCGGTCCGCATGGCGCCCCCGGTGTTGGGTCAAGCCTCCTGGACGACGTGGCTGCTTTTGGAGGCGTTCAATATGCGGTTCCCACAGGACAGGCTCACGGGCAAACATGTACACTTACCGTAGTTGTTGTTTTTGTTGTTATTCATGGCTTGTTGTGTGCTGTGCATATTGTCTTGTTTTGTTTCTTGTTCTTTATGTTGTGTTTTATTCTCGGTCATTCAGACCAGTGCATGTATGTTGTTGTGTTTGTACCTGTTTGTTTTCTGGTTTGCGTGGTTTGTTTGATTATTATTATTGTTTATTTTGGCCTCACCCTTTGTATGTTGCGGGGCGGATGGTATAGTGTGTGTGTTTTTCATTGTTTGATATTTTTGTTTTGTTTGGTGTGTATTGTGATTGTCCTGTTATGTTTCCTGTTCTGCCTCTTGATGTATATTTTGTTTTATGCAATGTTTTTTGTTTTGAGTTGTTACTGTGCTTGCTTGTTTGCCATTGTATAATGTTTTGTGTCTTGATGTATGCTGTATTTTTCTATGAGTTTATCATGTTTGTGTTTTGTTGTACTCTGCTGTCGGCCCTTCTGGCCGGTGGTCTCTTGTTTTATTTTGTTCTGTTATGTTTTCTGAGTTTTTATTGTATTTAAATTGCATGCTTTGCATGTAAAAATAAAAAAAAAATAAAAAAGTTGGTTGATGTTGGCACGATCGTCGTTCTCCTTCAATTTCCTGGTTCTATAATGCCGGTATAACACTTTGTTTTTGACAAAGAAACCAGGGATAGAGTTAAATTGTCTCTCAGCCCGTAAGAATAAAGATGTTAAGGAGGGATCCTCTCTCTGCAACTTACGGAACTCCAGCACTGTGAGATTCGGTGGGAGGCTCTGAGAATCTTGAGGAACAGCTGCAGCAGCTGGTTTCGGGCGAACAGCTGTGGCCCGCTTCATCACCATAACAGGAGGGAAGACGTCGTCAGAATCTGTTGCTTGGACCTGCAAGATAGGATTTTCCACTGCGGTGTCACATACCTGGGGTTTGTCGATGATAATTAGATTCGCAGGTTGTTGATCTTCTGCCAAGTCGTTGCCCAGGAGAAGTTGAACTCCTGACATGGGAAAAGGCTTTTCTCGGATGGCGACATGGACTTCACCTTGCATAAACGGACAATCCAGGCGGACTCTGGCAAGTGGATATGGAGTAGTGGCAGTTAGGTCCGTGATGAGGACAGTTTATCCGGTGTAGGTGACGTTGGGTATAGCTGACTTCAGAAGAATAGATTGTAGAGCAGCTGTGTCCCTCAAGATCTTCACTTTGAACCTTTCCTTCGAATCTCCACGGCTGACAGAGACTGTTCCGGAGTACAAGTGTCTGTTGAAGAGAAAGAGGGATCAGTGGATGAAACAAAAATATTCATCACAGGCTTAGGACTCTTATGACGAGGAGGTGATTTATGCATATTTTCACTGCTGACCTTACAGTGAGGATTGGTACATTTTTCTATGGTATGCCCATTGTATTGCAATTATTGCAAAGACTAAGAGGAGTTCACATAACTGGTACTCACTTTTTCAGGACTATACCAGGAGGTCTTACTAGATGGTGTTTCGGATCGTACTCTGTACTCACCTAATTGTACTCACCTAATTGTACTTACCTAATTGTACTTGCGGGGGTTGAGCTTTGGCTCTTTGGTCCCGCCTCTCAACTGTCAATGAACTGGTGTACAGATTCCTGACCCTACTGGGTTCTATCATATCTACATTTGAAACTGTGTATGGAGTCAGCCTCCACCACACCACCACATCGTCTGTGAATAAGACTATAGGAGTCAGCCAATTGAGCACATCTAGTATGGTAGGTTTCTTCCTTGTCGGCTAGGTAGAGGATTTTGAACACGCCTAAGGAATTCTTTCACCAGGATGAGGTTGACGAGATCTGTGGAGGTGGAGGTGAAAGGTGGGGACTCCTGCGGCTTCCAGCCGCTTCATAAAATATAGCTTTTAGTTATTTGCAAACTTTAGATTAGTGGTAGCACTTGTTTTAAGGTAATCTCTGAACTTACGTCTGTAGGTCTCGATAGAGAGGAGGTAGGCATCGAGCACTGTCTGTTTCAGTACCTTGTAGTCGGTTTCGGACGCTATAGTACTGAGAGTCAGTGCAGCTCTACCTGTTAAATGAGACCTGAGAAGCACAGACCACTGATCCTGAGGCCAGCAGTGTTGGTTAGCCAGAACCTCAAATGAAGTATAAAAAGACATCTACTTCTGCCTCAACAAAAGATGGCATCAACTTAATTGCATGAGAAAGGTTAAAACGTACCGGAATGTTAGCTTTCGCTGTCTGGCGCCGAGTGTGGTGTGCAGTTTCTAAGTCAAGCTCTTTTCTACGGTGGTCTAGAGACATGGCGGCTTGTTTCTTCTAGAGTTCACGTTGTATCTCAAGTTCCCGTTCTCGGAACTCGAGCATTTCCTGATCACGCTCTCGTTGGAATTCAACCTGCTCACGTTGTAGGGCAGCTTCACGTTCCTTCCGTTGAAGCACTTCCTTCTCACGCTCACGTTCTAGGGCAACTTGTTCTTTCTAGAGCTGAAGAGCTTCTCTCTGAACGGCGGCTTCACGTTCCTTCAGTTGAAGTGCTTCCTTCATACGTTCGCGTTCCCGTTAGCGAGTTCTAGCTTCAATTTCATGGCTGCCAAGGCGCTCTTGTCTGCAATTAAATACTGTTCATGAGATTCAGGTGTAATAGCATCATTATCTAATAAGTGGTCCAAAATGATGTTGGGTAAATCAGTTTTAGTGGCTCCATGTGGGGCCATAAGGTTGTACTCGTTTACTAGAGTTAGTATCTCCGCCTTGGTGGCACGAACTAGTGTGCCCACTTCATCGTTTGGATTCTGCCTGAATGTGGAGAGACGAAACATGGTGAATGATAGCAAATATATGCTAGAGAATACCCAGGTGGATGTACCAAAATATGAAATGTCGGAGTGACAGGATGACGTGGCAACGGTAAACTATCCTGTTTAAACTTTATAGTCAAGCTTACAACAAATAACTTTGTGAATTGGAATTGATACTGAGATAAAAAATAAAACTAAGTGTTTCAGGGTCGTAGGGAATCTTGTACCCGGTACTCTATATGACATGAATAAAGGCAAGAGGGATCCTACTTTAATTGCGAGACAATTGTCTCGAAGGTTATTCAAAAGATGTAGGGACTTCTTACCTTGTCTCTAAATGGCGAGAACAAAGGTAAGAGGTTTCCTACTAGATAGGACTTACATAATTAATATTCGTGTGCTCTGGAAAAGAATGTTAACTCACTACCTGTGTAAGTACCATATCTCTGACCCAGGTGGTTGCCGTTTTCGCCGGCAGGGGGTGTGGGTGTCTCTACCCTCCCTGCTGTTCCTGGTGGTGTGGACGTGGCGCTTTTACGATGGGCGGCCATCTTCCCCCTGTCGTGAGGGTAAACTCCATCGGATTGGAGTTTACTGGCCGTGCTGGATACCCACTGGTGGACGTGGTATTGAGTGCCATGCTTTGTGTCCCGGTTGGGGACGTATATGGCATTGAGCTGGTAACTGCTCACCGTGTTGTTGTCAAGTTTGTGGGTGAGGCGGTGTACCGTGCTTTCTTACGGAGGTACGAGGGACGTACTTTGCAGCTACAGGACAGCACCGGGTCTGTGACCATTTCAGACCGTAGTGGTGCTGTGACGTATGTCAGTGTTCATGGCGCCCCCATGGAGTTTCCTGAGACTCTCCTCCGGCGATTCTTCCAGAGGTACGGCTCCGTCGTCAGTGTGCCGATGAACTCACTGTCGTCTGGCATGTATTCGGGTGTGAAGACCAACATTCGGACCCTCGGGATGCGACTGAGGTCGGACATACCGTGCTCTGTCCGGCTGCTGGGGTACTACGTGCGTGTGTTTTATGCCCGGCAACCCCGTACTTGCTTCCGGTGTGGCTTGTTGGGGCATCAGGTTGCCGGGTGTACTGCTGATCCGGTCGCTCCTGTGAACTTGTTCCGTGAAGAGGATTTCCCGCCACTCCCTCTGGAGGAGGACTCCGGGGGTGAGGAGGTGAGCGTCCCGTTCGCTGCTGCGGCTCCCCCAGTGTCACCCGACGTTCTCCCGGTTGTTGCAGACCCTCCTCCGGGTGTTGCGGTGCCGTCGGATGTTCCTCCTGACCATGTCTCTGGCCCTGCCGTTCCCGTGGACCTTCCTGGTGATCCCTGTGGAGCGTCGCCGTCGGCTTCCTCGTCTTCGACTGTGGACCCTGGCCCTGCGTCCTCCCCTCGGGTTCCTCCTGTGCTGGGTGCTGGGGTGGCTGCGGTGCCTCCTGCTGTGTGTGGTCCGGTTCCCCCTGTGGTGGAGACTGCTGCCGTTCTGCGACGGGCGTCGGTTCGCCCGGTTCGTGAGGCCCGGTGTTCTGGGTCCGCCTCCGGCTGTGAGGATGTGCGGCCAGTGCCCAAGCGGTCCAGGCGTTCTTCTACTGCTTGGGCTGATGCGGAGAACTACGACGCAGGTGGAGCTTCGAGAGATGATGTGGCGCCTACGGGTGCTTCGTTCTCTACGACGCTGGTGGTGGCTGACGTCCATGTGTCTGCTGTTGACGATGTTTGTACCTATGATTTACCTACTGTTCTTTCTCCTGCAGAAGGTTCTCCGCAGTGGGGGGTGGTTGCTCCTACTGACGTGGATGGTGAGAGTTCTGGTGCACGCCGAGGCATCAAGCTGGTACTGAAGAAGGATGCCAAGCGTGGGGGGTCCCGGCAGGAACAACGTCCGGTGGTTGACGCAGAGCACTGTGAGGCGGCCGGGGAGGCTCCCAGTGCGCTGCCCATTGCCCGGCCTCGTGGGAAGGAGCCTCTCCCTCTCGTCTTGGCCTCCGGAGTGGCGCATGATGCGCAGCATCCTTTGCGGTTTGACATTATTGATCGCGTGCATCCTGTTCCGTGGTGCCCTTCTTCCATCTGGGTACAGCGGGCTCGGTGTTTTGTTGTGGGTGTGCCGGAGTTGATGCCTGATCCTCGTACTGTTAATACAGTGCCTGTTCCGGATGACGTCATGTTACTGTGGGAGGCGTATTGTGTTCCGTTCCCGGCGGCGGAGTGGCCGGATAAGTATGAACAATTTGAGTAGTCTGTGTGCTTGCTGTGACCTGTGGTTTGTTTGCAATGTATTGTACCTATTGTGCGCCCTTCAGGCCGGTGTTGTGTTTTTCATGACTGTTGTTTTGTTGTATTTATTGTATTTCCGTTACCCTTCTGTCCAGTATTGTTTCTTTTTCCTGTGATTCATTGTGTTTATGTTCATTGTTGTGATTTTGTTGTCGGCCCTTCAGGCCGGTATTTAGTGTATTTGTGTTACTTTGTGTTAATTTGCTTTGTGCTTTTGTATTTTTTTGTTGTCTGATTGTTTGTTATTGGTTTCTTATTTTATTATATTTATTGTATTGTATTTATTCGCATGTTCGCATGTAAAAATAAAAATAAAAAAATAAAAATATCTCTGACCGACACGTAGGGGTGCAAAGTGTCAATTAATGACGAGAACTGCTTGTAGGGGTCCCAACCTTACAGCATAGTCCATGAGCGAGGAACTTTGGCCCTCTATATTTTCCTACGTTCGGGTTGCAAGTACGTTGGCATATTTGACCTGGAGACAGACCAAAGTACCATGGAACCAAATGGGGTGATCTGCCTAAATGAGAACTCTCCTGTAGGGACGAGAATAAGGTGGAAATCACAGGGTATAGCAAAGATTATGGATCAACCAGTCACGAGTATAACTGTGGCCACAAGACACCACGTAATCCAAAGTCATCCAACAATCATACAATGCTATATCTGGAAAGCAAACAGTATGAAGCACCGTTAAAATTATTCAAAGGATAAGAGTTCTGAAAAACTAAACTTGTAATAAAGCCAAGTACAGTTACCACAACTTTAAGTGAAGGGTCTAGAAGCAATACCTGAGCGAGGATCTTAGGACAGGCCCCTAATTTATATGACGCGAAAAATAGGTGTTAGTGCAGTCTCTCTAGAGCAGATGGAATGCCAGTCATATAAACAAAAAAAAAAAGCAAAAAAATAGTAAAAAGTTAAGACTGCAATTTGTCTTCACTGTGAGGTAACTGTAGGATAAGACAGAGAGAAAAAAACATTTAAAAATCCTTTACTTAATAAAAAGACGTTAAACAAATTACAAAACACAAAATAATATCCAGGCGTGGCTCTAATACAACATGTGCAAAACAAACAAGATGAACAATCATAGTATTGTTACGTTAATTTGCAAATAAAATATGGAGCTATAATACTATAAGCTAGACTGCATAAACCTTTTACCACACCGTGATATGTCAACAGGTCTACTCAGTAGAGCACTCAGGAGTAATCTGAATCTTGGTGGTGGCCGGCTTCTATATATATGGAACGACGGCTTTCCAAGTGGTGCATATGACGTCGGTAACTATGAACTAGCTCACTTTAAGTGTTTGTTTGAGGTGGCGTGATCCTGAGGCATCACCAGGTGTGAGGAGGATGACGGGACATGGAGGGAGGATATGACTGGTGGTACTTCTTTTAGATGATTTGAGAGGTGTTGTTGCTCTTGTGGCTGCAGTTCTTGAATATATAGACGTGGTATGATAGAGTTGGTGATGATGGAGCAGGCCGAATCTCTTACTAGAGATATTACCCTGACAATATATATATATATAAATATATATATATATATATATATATATATATATATATATATATATATATATATATATATATATATATATATCGTACCTAGTAGCCAGAACGCACTTCTCAGCCTACTATGCAAAGCCCGATTTGCCTAATAAGCCAAGTTTTCATGAATTAATTGTTTTTCGACTACCAAACCTACCTAACCTAACCTAACCTAACTTTTTCGGCTACCTAACCTAACCTAACCTAACCTATAAAGATAGGTTAGGTTAGGTTAGGTAGGGTTGGTTAGGTTCGGCCATATATCTACTTTAATTTTAACTGAAATAAAAAAAATTTAACCTCATACATAATGAAATGGGTAGCTTTATCATTTCATAAGAAAAAAAATAGGAAAAATATATTAATTCATGAAAACTTGGCTTATTAGGCAAATCGGGCCTTGCATAGTAGGCTGAGAAGTGCGTTCTGGCTACTAGGTACGACATATATATATATATATATATATATATATATATATATATATATATATATATATATATATTGCATATATTGCATTCGCATATGCGAACAAGCCTGAATGGTTGCTCTGGGGTCCTGGGAACCATTCAGGCTTGTTCGTATTTGTGTTCCTCACGTGTGCCCCAAGGAATGAGGTGATTTGATACTATATACCCAAGATTACCATCAAAGTGCCGGCGGGGGGGGGGGGGGGTTCAAATAGCTTCGGCTATCACCTCCTTTTGACCGGTTGTGATGGTCGAGTGGATAAGGTGTCCTGTACACACCATTTGCATTGTGCTCCTGGCAGTATGGGTTCAAGTCACTTCTGGGGTGTGAGGTTATATATATATATATATATATATATATATATATATATATATATATATATATATATATATATATATATATATATATATAAACAACACAGAAATCATCGATAGATACAGCGATAGCAGGCGGCTTGACGTTTGCGAGGCACTACACATCAAGAAGTCAACACCAGCAATCAACAGCCAATTATTGCACAACTATATTCTACCCACCTCAAGACTCCGCTCCAATATAGAAGCATCAAGAAATATGGACCAATAGGCTTTCTACAAACACTTCTATTCAATACCCATTGTTTCTGTTCTGTCTTGTGTTGATACTTTTAATACCCTATTAATATCCCCTCCTGTTCTGTCTTGTGTTAATGCCACATCACCCTTCCCACCTCACTCAAATGTAGATATAATATCAGAGAGACGTAAGTTCTAATCAGTTGTGTATTTGTGAAGTCTTTGAAAATGTAATAAGTTTTACGAAACGCGCCCGTGTCGCGTCAGACTAGAAATAAAAATGAATTTTGGAGAAGTGATTTTTGATTTACCTCCAACAGTGAAGCGTAATGTACGAAAGATTGAGAAAATTCGTGTTAGAATTATTAATCTTACTTTTTCGGTCATATTTAATAATATATATATATATATATATATATATATATATATATATATATATATATATATATATATATATATATATATTGCATATATTGCATTCGCATATGCGAACAAGCCTGGATGGTTGCTCTGGGGTCAAATAGCTTCGGCTATCACCTCCTTTTGACCGGTTGTGATGGTCGAGTGGATAAGGTGTCCTGTACACACCATTTGCATTGTGCTCCTGGCAGTATGGGTTCAAGTCACTTCTGGGGTGTGAGGGAAAAAAAGGGATGTGGTACTGGAAGCAGTTCGAACAAGCTTTCCTTCTCTACTCCCCTTCGTCTCAGCAGGGTACAGTAGGGAATCGACGCTGCTGTTTGGGGAACATGAAGTTGTTTCTGCAGAAGGTGTCCAGCAGGGAGACCCACTTGCCCCTTTTCTTTTTTGCATGGCTGTTAAAGAGGTCACAAGCAGGTTGACCAGCGAACTCAACATCTGGTTCCTGGACGATGGCACCCTGGCAGGGACACAGGAGTCCCTGCTAGAAGATCTACAGCTGGTGAAATCTAAGGGAGAGGAGTTAGGACTCACCCTAAACCCATTAAAGTGTGAAATCATCTCATCTAGCCAACCAACCATAGATGCAGTGCGAACCATATTGCCAGGAGCCCAAGTGATCGCTCCCACCGACAGTGTGCTGCTAGGGGCACCTCTGGGCTCGAGCGCCATTGAGGTAGTCCTCGAAGAAAAGCTGAACGACCTGAGGAGGATGGAGGGAAGAATAGGGGCTTTGGACGCCCACGATGCTCTGTACCTTCTCACAAGGTGCCTGGCTTTGCCCAGACTGACCTATTTCCTAAGGTGTGCTCCCTCCTTCGACAGCCCAAAATTAACAGAATATGACACACTCCTAAGGTCAATAACCGTGAAAGTGTTAAACCTCTCCCTGCAAGATGACCAATGGGACCAAGCAACGCTCCCAGTTAGACTCGGGGGGATAGGTATTCGCAAGGCGACCCAGTTAGCATTGCCGGCATTCTTATCCTCGACCAGTGCAACAGGTGAATTAGTTAAGGAAATACTACCGGAACACCTAAGAGACTTCATTGGGATTCATGATCCCAAATTCGCGGAAGGAGCCGGTCAGTGGGACACTCTTGTCAACTCTCATCCTCGACCGACTTTTCCAAATGACTGCAAACAGTCCAAATGGGATAGCCCCATAGCGGAGAACATCGCCACATCATTGCTGGAGGCAGCTTCCAGGAAGGACAAAGCGCGTCTTCTAGCTGTGCAAGCTCCCCATGCCGGGGACTTCCTGTTGGCAGTCCCTAATTCCGCCTTGGGCACCCGCCTGGACCATCGGACCCTAAGTATTGGTGTTGCTCTGCGCCTTGCCGCCCCTATCTCCACCGAGCACCGGTGTATTTGCGGCCATGCACGGGCAGACCAATACGGCAGCCATGGTCTCATCTGTCGTAAGCCACAGGGAAAGATTGCCAGACATGAAGCAGTCAATGACATCATCAAGAGAAGTTTGGCTTCAGCTGGGTGCCCAGCACAAAGGGAACCTCAGTTGTGCAGGCCTGACAACAGCCAAAAACGCCCAGATGGAGTCACCCTGCAGCCGTGGAGGGAAGGTAAACAGGTCGTGTGGGACTACACGTGTGCATCCACATTGGCTGATACCTATCTACCTTACAGCGCAGCTGAGGGGGGCGGGGCGGCCACCTTCAGGGAGACCCAGAAAACTAACAAGTACAGGGACCTAGAACGTTGTTACAGGTTCGTGCCAATAGGCTCTGAGACTCTGGGCGCCTGGGGTAAATGTGCACTTAAGTTCCTGAAGGAACTGGGCGAGGAACTCATTGGGAAGACTAGAGACCCAAGAGCGGCCAGTTTTATGTTCCAGCGCCTCAGTGTCGCTGTTCAGAGGGGAAATGCGTGTTGTATCTTGGGTACGCACCCGACCCCCGAGGAACTGGACGAGGTCTTCGAACACTGATTGGTATATTGTTATATTGATATATAAGTGTGTGTTTTCTGTAAACTGTAACATTGCAATAAAATCAAATAAAAAAAAAAAAATAATAATAATTGGGGTGGTAGGAGAGGAAAAGATTAAAGTATTCAGTGAGAATCCACAAGGTCTTCTCTGAACACTATTTATTTTCTTCTTCGAGGATGTGGGTCCCTTTAATTAAACCAGTGGTGGTACCCCTATATATATATATAAATATATATATATATATATATATGTCGTACCTAGTAGCCAGAACTCACTTCTCAGCCTACTATGCAAGGCCCGATTTGCCTAATAAGCCAAGTTTTCATGAATTAATGTTTTTTCGTCTACCTAACCTACCTAACCTAACCTAACCTAGCTTTTTTTGGCTACCTAACCTAACCTTACCTATATATATAGGTTAGGTTAGGTTAGGTAGGGTTGGTTAGGTTCGGTCATATATCTACGTTAATTTTAACTCCAATAAAAAAAAATTGACCTCATACATAGTGAAAAGGGTAGCTTTATCATTTCATAAGAAAAAAATTATAGTAAATATATTAATTCACGAAAACTTGGCTTATTAGGCAAATCGGGCCTTGAATAGTAGGCTGAGAAGTGAGTTCTGGCTACTAGGTACGACATATATATATATATATATATATATATATATATATATATATATATATATATGCATATATATATATATATATATATATATATATATGCATATATATATATATGTCGTACCTAGTAGCCAGAACGCACTTTTCAGCCTACTATGCAAGGCCCGATTTGCCTAATAAGCCAAGTTTTCATGAATTAATTGTTTTTCGACTACCTAACCTACCTAACCTAACCTAACCTAACTTTCTGCCACCTAACCTAACCTAACCTATAAAGGAAGGTTAGGTTAGGTTAGGTAAGGTTGGTTAGGTATGGTCATATATCTACGTTAATTTTAACTCCAATAAAAAAAATTGACCTCATACATAATGAAATGGGTAGCTTTATTATTTCATAAGAAAAATATTAGAGAAAATATATTAATTCAGGAAAACTTGGCTTATTAGGCAAATCGGGCCTTGCATAGTAGGCTGAGAAGTGCGTTCTGGCTACTAGGTACGACATATATATATATATATATATATATATATATATATATATATATATATATATATATATATATATATATATATATATATATATATATATATATATATATATATATATATATGCATATATTATATATATATATATATATATATATATATATATATATATATATATATATATATATAATATATATATATATATATATATATATATATATATATATATATATATATATATATATATATATATAACCTCACACCCCAGAAGTGACTTGAACCCATACTGCCAGGAGCACAATGCAAATGGTGTGTACAGGACGCCTTATCCACTCGACCATCACAACCGGTCAAAAGGAGGTGATAGCCGAAGCTATTTGAACCCCCCCCCCCCCCCCCCCGCCGGCACTTTGATGGTAATCTTGGGTATATAGTATCAAATCACCTCATTCTTTGGGGCACACGTGAGGAACACAAATACGAACAAGTCTGAATGGTCCCCAGGACCCCAGAGCAACCATTCAGGCTTGTTCGCATATGCGAATGCAATATATGCAATATATATATATATATATATATATATATATATATATATATATATATATATATATATATATATATATATATATATATGTCGTACCTAGTAGCCAGAACGCACTTCTCGGCCTACTATGCATGGCCCGATTTGCCCAAAAAGCCAAGTTTTCCTGAATTAATATATTTTCTCTAATTTTTTTCTCATGAAATGATAAAACTACCCATTTCATTATGTATGAGGTCAATTTTTTTTATTGGAGTTAAAATTAACGTAGATATATGACTGAACCTAACCAACCCTACCTAACCTAACCTAACCTATCTTTATAGGTTAGGTTAGGTTAGGTAGCCGAAAAAGTTAGGTTAGGTTAGGTTAGGTAGGTTAGGTAGTCGAAAAACAATTAATTCATGAAAACTTGGCTCATTAGGCAAATCGGGCCTTGCATAGTAGGCAGAGAAGTGCGTTCTGGCTACTACGTACGACATATATATATATATATATATATATATATATATATATATATATATATATATATATATATATATATATATATATATATATATATATATATATATATATATGTATGTCGTACCTAGTAGCCAGAACGCACTTCTCAGCCTACTATGCAAGGCCCGATTTGCCTAATAAGCCAAGTTTTACTGAATTAATATATTTTCTCTAATTTTTTTCTTATGAAATGATAAAGCTACCCATTTCATTATGTATGAGGTGAATTGTTCTTTATTGGAGTTAAAATTAACGTAGATATATGATAGAACCTAACCAAGCCTTCCTAACCTAACCTAACCTATCTTTATAGGTTAGGTTAGGTTAGGTAGCCGAAAAAGTTAGGTTAGGTTAGGTTAGGTAGGTTGGGTAGTCGAAAAACAATTAATTCATGAAAACGTGGCTTATTAGGCAAATCGGGCCTTGCATAGTAGGCTGAGAAGTGCGTTCTGGCTACTAGGTACGACATGTATATATATATATATATATATATATATATATATATATATATATATATATATATATATATATATATATATATATATATATATATATATATATATATATATATGTATATATATATATATATATATATATATATATATATATATATATATATATATATATATATATATATATATATATATATATATATATATATATATAACTGAGCTCTGGCTCAGCAACGCATGTGTGTTGCTGAACCACAGCAACCTTCACTTGTCTCCCAATCCTCCCCACCATTTCCCTCTCTTTTCACCTCGTCCTCCCAACCATTCCTCACTCTCCTGTCCCCTTATCCTCCCCACCATTCCCCCCCTCCTCCATCATTTTGTCCTCCCCACCATCCCTCACTCCACAGTCTCCTCGTCCTAACCATTCCCCACTCCACCATCTCCCACTCGCCCATCCCCTTGTTCTCCCTACCATTCCCCCCTTCCCCTAGTCCTCCCCACCATCCCCTACTCCCCTCGTCCTCCCCATCATCCCACACTCCCCTGTCCCCTTGTTCTCCCCACCATTCTCCATTCCGTAAGTGTAAGTATAGATGCCACACCTGTGACAGGTAAATCTATGCTTTTCTTGACAAACAGCGCAATCTGTTGCATGTAAGAGCAACATACATGCTATGCTAAATATTTTACAATTCCATTTCAATGTTTCTGATTGCATTGATAAATTTAATTTTCATTGATTTTGACTTATTTTCATTTTGATTTAATTATTTTGTGTGAATTGCGTTGGAATTGAGCTGTGTTGTTCACCATACCGTTCTAGAAACCAAGCTAACGTCGACTGAAATACGGGTAAAGGGGTTTGCTGCGTGCATGCTGACCAAGATATTGACTAGACCTAGAATCAGTTCACTTAAAGATATAATCACTGGGGCACTAACTCTGGACAGAAGAGCCTCCAATAGCAACAGGTGGACCCATTGTGCGATAGACACCATCAATACATTCGATATAACAAACACAGTCACTGAGAAGGGTGTCGACGAAATACATGCAGACTTTGTTATGCAAGCTCCTTGGGAATCTCCTCCAGAAGACTTTAAGATTATAGTTACCGAAGGAAAAAAGAACCAGACAAATCCTCATCTGCTACGTAACATTGCACAGACGCATATAGAAGCAAACATGGCATCCGACAGCTTCACTTACTTCACAGATGGATCAGTAGACCAGCAGGGACAAGAAACCGGAACTGAGTTCAAGCAGAAAACTCTGTAAATAGTTGGAGGCTCTCAAATGGGTGTTCGACTTTACAAATAGAGATGCTAGCCATTCAAAAGGCTTTGGAAAATGCTCTTGCTGAACACCGACTACATGTTATCATACATACAGATTCGAGAACCGCCATTGAAACCTTGCAACAAGAACACATTTGTGATAACATACATCTGATCACAAATGTCATATCATTAATGCAAACACTCAAACGACAAGGCCAACGGGTACTTATCAACTGGGTGCCAAGTCATGTGGGAATAATAGGAAATGACTTTGCAGACGAAGCTGCAAAACTTGCAACTAAGAGAAGAAATGTAGACATTTACATACCACAGAGTCTATCACAGATTAAGAAAGTAATTAGAAATAGAGCAATGCAAAAGATGTACAGTGACCACAACACAGCAGTTGCAACATCAGGATCTGTGGGTTGGTACAAGACTTCAACCAACTGCGAACCACTTAGTTTGATGATAGGGAGCAGTAGAGCAACAGAAGTACACTTACATCGCATCAGGCTTGGATACGCATGTGCATGGGAAATAGGCTTACAGGTTCCGGAAGATGAGAGGAAATGTCAGCACTGTGGAGAAATGCCCGACAGACCACTGGAACATTATCTAACACAGTGCACAGTTACAAACCCATTAAGATTTCAACTTAGATTCAACAGAGTAAAAGAAACACATATGGCAAAATCTTACTGAAGCGACCATACAAGTCATAAATACTCATACTCCGCCCAAGTAAAACAGAAACAACCAACACTTAGTGGGCCAGCCAGAGGCTTAGGGCCCATGCAGGAATATTCCTGCGAAAAAAGGACCCGTTGATTTAGTGAGAAGAGTTTATTTTTTTATTTTTTCATATTTTCATTAATTTTTTAACTGTTTTTCTTATATTTCAGTGATGGGGATCATCATATCACTTGATGTTCCCAATTTTCTGATGGACACATCAGACCATTTGAAAAGGCAACGAACGAGGGAGTGGGGATGACTAGGGGACGGAAGTAAGAGATGGTGGGGAGGACGAGGAGACAAGGCAGTGGGTAGTGGTGGGGAAGGACGAGGGAGTTTGGGATAGTGGGGACGAGGGGATGGGGGAATCGAGAATGGTGGGGACGAGGGGATGGGGGAATCGAGAATGGTGGGGAGGACAAAGGGACAGGGGAGTGGAGTATGGTGGGAAGGAAGAGGGGATGGTGGAGTGGGGAATAGTGGGGAAGACAAGGGGACGGTGGAATGGGGAATGGTTGGAAGGCTGAGGAGAGAATGGTGGGGAGGACTGGGGAACAGGAAAGGTTGCTCTGGCTCATGCGTTGCTGAGCCACAGCAACGCGTGGCCGGGTACTGCTAGATATATATATATATATATATATATATATATATATATATATATATATATATATATATACATATATATATATATATATATATATATATATATATATATATATATATATATATATATATATATATATATATATATATATATATATATATATATATATATATATCAGAGCAAAGTAGAATGAAGATGAATTATCATCTTCATTCTACTTTGCTCTGATGAAGGTGAATTAGCCGAAAACGCGCTAAGCATTTTCTATTTTTCACATGTGGTTATTCTGCATATATATATATATATGTATATATGCGAACAAGCCTGAATAGTCCCCAGGACAATATGTAACTGAAAACTCACTCCCCAGAAGTGACTCAAACCCATACTGCCAGGAGCAACGGAACTGGTATGTACAAGACGCCTTAATCCATTTGACCATCACGACCAGACATAAGGAGGTGACAGCCGATCTAATTGAACCCCCCCCCCCCCCCGCCAACAGCAGGATGGTAATCTTGGTCATAGCATTTTATCAAATCACCTCATTCTTTGAGGCACACGTGAGGAACACAAATGCGAACAAGCCTGAATGGTTCCCAGGACTATATACAACTGAAAACTCACACCCCAGCAGAGACTCGAACCCATACTGCCAGGAGCAACGCAACTGGTATGTACAGGACGCCTTAATCCACTTGACCATCATGACCAGACATAAGGAGGTGATACCCGAAGCTATTTGAACCCCCCCCCCCCCCAGCTGGCACCCAGATGGTAATGTTGGGCATAGAATTTTATCAAATCACTTCATTCTTTCGGGCACACGTGACGAGCACAAATGCGAACAAGCCTGAATGGTTCCCAGGACTATATGCAACTGAAAACTCACACCCCAGAAGAGACTCGAACCCATACTGCCAGGAGCAACGCAACTGGTATAAACAGGACGCCTTAATCCACTTGAACAACATGACCGGACATAAGGAGGTGATAGCCGAAGCTATTTGAACCACACCCTCCCCCCCCCCTACCGGCACTCGGATGGTAATCTTGGCATAGCAATTTATCAAATCATCTCATTCTTTGGGGCACACATGAGGCGTGTTTGAGGATTAAGGCGTCCTGTACATACCAGTTGCGTTGCTCCTGGCAGTATGGGTTCGAGTCACTTCTGGGGTGTATGTTTCCAGTATATATATATATATATATATATATATATATATATATATATATATATATATATATATATATATATATATATATATATATATATATATATATATATATATATATGTCGTATCTAGTAGCCAGAACGCACTTCTCAGCCTACTATGCAAGGCCTTTTTGCCTAATATGCCAGGTTGACATGAATTAATATATTTTCTCAAATTTTTTTCTTATGAAATGATAAAGCTTCCTATTTCATTATGTTATAAATTATATATTTCAAATTTTTTTTTATTGGAGTTAAAATTAACGTAGATATATGACCGAACCTAACCTATCTTTATAGGTTAGGTTAGGTTAGGTACCCGAAAAAGTTAGGTTAGGTTAGGTAGGTTAGGTAGTCGAAAAAACATTAATTCATGAAAATTTGGCTTATTAGGCAAATCGGGCCTTGCACAGTAGGCCGAGAAGTGCGTTCTGGCTACTAGGTACGACATATATATATATATATATATATATATATATATATATATATATATATATATATATATATATATATATATATATATATATATATATATATAAATATATATATATATATATATATATATATATATATGTCGTACCTAGTAGCCAGAACTCACTTTTTGGCCTACTATTCAAGGCCCGATTTGCCTAATAAGCCAAGTTTTCCTGAATTAATATATTTTTTCTAATTTTTTTCCTATGAAATGATAAAGCTACCCATTTCATTATGTATGAGGTCAATTTTTTTTTTATTGGAGTTAAAATTAACGTAGATATATGACCGAACCTAACCAACCCTACCTAACCTAACCTAACCTATCTTTATAGGTTAGGTTAGGTTAGGTAGCGGAAAAAGTTAGGTTAGGTTAGGTTAGGTAGGCTAGGTTGCCGAAAAACAATTAAATCATGAAAACTTGGCTTATTAGGCAAATCGGGCCTTGAATAGTAGGCCAAAAAGTGAGTTCTGGCTACTAGGTACGACATATATATATATATATATATATATATATATATATATATATATATATATATATATATATATATATATATATATATATATATATATATATATACATATATATATATATGTCGTACCTAGTAGCCAGAACTCACTTCTCAGCCTACTATGCGAGGCCCGATTTGCCTAATAAGCCAAGTTTTACTGAATTAATATATTTTCTCTAATTTTTTTCTTATGAAATGATAAAGCTACCCATTTCATTATGTATGAGGTCAA
>NC_091178.1:24339092-24434092 GCF_040958095.1 Procambarus clarkii
GGTCGAATATGTCGTCCAACAGAATTTCCAACTCCACTTTCCGGGCCATCTAAAGACTTTGAAAATGTAATAAGTTTTACGAAACGCGCTCAAGTGTCGCGTCAGACTAGAAATAAAAATGAATTTTGGAGAATTGATTTTTGAATTACCACCAACAGTGAAAAGAAATGTACGAAAGATTGAGAAAATTCGTGTTAGAATTATTAATCTTACTTTTTCGGTCATATTTAATAATATATATATATATATATATATATATATATATATATATATATATATATATATATATATATATATATATATATATATATATATATTCAATAGGGAAGGGAGTACCACCTCTGGCTGGAAGAAGGGGGACCCATAACCTCGGAGGAAACCACACATAACGCATTGGAGGGAATGTGGGTCCCCTCCAATACAGTTTCTGTGTGCTTTTCTCCTACCACCCCCTTCCCTTTTTTTTTTTTCCTTTATTGTGTATTTAAAGGTTACAAAACATACAAGACAAATGCCTAAAGGTTATGGATCTCTTGAAGCTCCTCCGCTTCTGGACAGGAACCGAGGACGCAGCAAGCATTTCCCCTCTGGATCGCCACACTGAGACGCTGAAATAAAAAACTGGAAGCCCTTGGGTCTCTGGTGACGTCAATGAGCTTGGACCCCAATTCCTTGAGAAATCCCAAGGCACTCTTGCCCCAGGGGCCATGCGTCTCAGACGCTATGGGAACAAAGAGGTATTGACCTTCCAGTCGCCTGTACTTGAGTGATTTTGCTGTTTCCCTGTGGTTGGCCGCCCCACCTGCTTGATCAGCTCCGAAGTGTACATAGGTGTCAGCCAGGGTGGATACACATGTGTAGTCCCACACCAACTGTCTACCCTCCTTCCATGATTATATGGTGATGCCATCAGGGCGAAGTGCTGGGAAATCCGGGTTTTGGACCCCTAGGATGCGAGGTTCTCTCTCCGCTGGGCACCCAGCTGAGACGAGGCTTCTCTTGATGATGTCATTGACCTCGTTGTGTCTTGCATGCCAGCCCTTTGTGCTTCCGCAATGCAACCCATGCAGTCCGTATTGGTCTGCTTCCACCCTGTTGCAAATACACTTGTATTCAGTGTGAATTGGGGCACCAAGGCGGAGGGCCACTGCTACACGAAGGGATTCTGGATCTAGGCGCGTGCCCATTGCAGACATGGGTACTGCCAGGAGGAAGTCTCCTGCATGGGGGGCACGCACTGCTCTGAGGCGGGCTTTCTCCTTGTCTGATGTTGCGACGCTTAGCATGGCATCAGCTACTTTTTCCACTAGAGGGTGGTCCCAGCCGGACTGTTTGTGTTGTTTTGTTGGCTCTATAATGGTTGCTGGGGCTGCAAGAACATTCCACTGATTTGAACATTCAGTGAAAGCAGGATCGTGTATTCCTGCTGAATCTCTCAGGGTTGCAGGTAAAATATCTCTGACGAGGTCGTGCGATGCATGAGAGGAGGAAAGGAAGGCTGGTAGAGCAATTTGGGAGGCTGTGCGGACACCAAGGCCGCCGAGTCTTACAGGAAGGGTTGCTTGCTCCCACTGAGAGTCGTCCAATGGCAGGTTCAGGACTTTCACCAGCATGGACCTCAGAAGGGTGTCATACACATTTAACTTAGGGCTGCTGTAGGATGGAGAACATCTCAGAAAGTAGGTCAACTTAGGGAGAGACAGGCATCTTGTAAGGAGAAAGAGAGCATCATGGGCATCAATCTTGTCAATCCTATCCTGCATTCTCTTTAGGTCAGTGATTTTTGCAGCCAGGACCTCCTCGATTGCTCGTGGGCCAATGGGGGCACCCAGGAGAGTGCAGTCCGGTGGTTCGACAACGAGAATGTCTGGAAGAGCATTTTGTATTTGCCCAGTGATGTCTGGGTTGCGGGAGATTATTTCACATTTGGATGCATTGAGAATGAGGCCTAAGGCTGCTCCCTGCTCCTGGATTTTCCTTATATCCCCCAAAATGGTTTCCGGAGTTCCAGCTAGAGTGCCATCATCCAGGTACCAGATGTTTAGCTCGCTTGTCAGACTATCAGTGACCTCTTTGATAGCTAGGCAGAAAAGGAGGGGGGCTAAGGGGTCACCTTGTTGGACACCTTCACAGGAGTTTATTTCATGCTCCCCAAAAAGAAGCTTAGAGTCCCCACTGTAGCACGATCGGATGAATGGGTAAAGGGGACGGAAATGGTTGTGTACAGCCCTGAGGACAGCGTCTCGTCTGACTTGATTGAAGGCATTTTTGAAGTCAAGCTTTACTAGTGCCTTCTGGTCCGGGAGATCAACAATGTAAGCCCGCGCTGCATGTGCTGCAGCTTCACAACCTAGGGGAATCCCAAACCCGAGCTGATGAGGTTTCAGCAAGGTGGCTGCTTCCTGGCTGATAGATCTCACTGCAGCCTTAGCTACAAGGCGTCGGAGGGTGTTGCCAACGGCAATGGGCCTGATACCCCTATCCTTCTTCTTTAGAGCACAGAGTGCTGCTCCATAAAAGACAGGCCTGATGTCCTCAGGGATGCCGCCAGCCAAACACATGTTGGAGAATCTGGTAAGTTCCACTAGAAGATCCTTTGCAGCATCTCCAAGCACCGGGTTCAGCATTTGTTTGATGTGCTGGGGTCTTAGGCCTGTAAAGCCCCCTGCTGAACCTGTTGGGAAAGACATGGCTGCTTTGTACACCTCAGATTCTCGAACAGTCAAGGGTTCTATGCCAGCATTGTTTTCCTGGGGATCCCTGCTGCTGTCGGGGGCTCTGGGTGGGTGTTTGTCTTGAAGAGCCTCTGCTGTCGTGGCGTTCCTGGGGGCAATAGTGTCATCGCTGGTCATGATTCTGATGGCACCTGTGGTATTGCCCTCTTCTATTTTCCTGGTGATCTGTGCTCTCATTTTGTGGTTCTCAGATGAGTTATTGTTAGTCGTCCTGCGGCTGGTGTTCTTGGCACGAGGGGGGAGGCGGACCAAGTTGTCTGCTCTGGGGAATTCATTAAGAGCTCTGATTACAGAGGTTGCTAATGACTTGTCTCTCCTGGGCGGTAATGCTAGGCATGCATTCCCAAATAGAAGGAGATTGTGCCATGCTCCAATGGTTCTAGGAGCATTGTTGACCTTTGTCAGCAGACTGGTGAGTTTGGCTGCTGCTTGATGACGGGCAGCCTTGGGGATGTGGGGCAAGGTCCTGGTGGACGTCGCTTTGATTGCTTCAAGCAGATTATCTGCTGAAATGAAGTTGAGGGAGGTATTGTTCCTCGCTCCTGCAGCAGGTTGTCCATCGTCATTGCCCCGGGGCAGGCGCCTAGACCCTAGACAACCACCTGAATTGAGAGAATGATAGCGGACAGTTCCATTTGAATTGAGACGATACCGTCTGTCACACACTTGACAGTTCCCTCTTGGGTGGCCATCTTCTTGGCTGGAAAGAGGCTGTGTGTCAGGTGCGACATGTGCCATGCCTAGATGTGATGACGCCTGGCTGCCCGCTGAGTGCACCCTCTCCTTCCCAGATGGAGAGTAACACGGCAAGCATTACCCTCCTGGGGGGGTTGGGCATGGCCTGGGCACCGTGTGTGGGTAGGCTGTGTGTTGATCGGCGGCTGGCTGGGTAGGGCGCAGGTAGCGGGGTGGGGGAAGATGGCGGGCAGGGGGGTGGTGGAGGGTGGGCACACGAGGGAGGCCGCCGTCACACTTGTTACACACTATCAAACACTCGGGGAAATCACTAGTGCACTTTGTTTTTAACACTACACTCACCGATTTGCTTATGAACGCACTAATATATAGTATATATATACTATAACGAAGGATATACATACATACGAATATATATACGAATATATATACGAATATATATACATGAATATATATACATACATACGAATATACATACGAATATATATACATGAACGAAGGAAGACCCCACAGGTGCTGGCAGACTGTCGGTGATGCGTAAATCCTCCGGAGACAGGGTAAGCTGTCCAACTGACAGGACCCCCCAGCGCACGTCCGACGTCCTTGACGTGCTGTCTCAGACTGGTGGCGCCACAGAGGCGCGATCTCTGGACCCACCTGCCTTCGTGACGTCATACTTGCCAGGGGAAGTTTTCATTGGCTCCCTGTGCCACGTCGCTGTCGGTGACTAATCTGGTGCCACTGACATCACACAGTTTTGGCGGTAAAACGGAGGGGCCAGCGCCATATTGGCTCCATAAAGGGCCTATACCACAAGCCAAAATACTCTTCTTTTACAAATTTCTCTCCACCTCGAGAACACTACACTCTCCCACATATATCAAACTGATACCCGCGACGTATAGAACGCTCGGGAAAAGTGGATGTGACTCTTACTGCAGGCGTGGGGGGAACACCGTCACAATTATTATAATACAACAACAGTAACAAACAACATTATTATTATATAATATATATATATATATATATATATATATATATATATATATATATATATATATATTATAATATATATATATATATATTATAATATATATTATAATGTAGAGAGAGAGACACCCCGACGTTGGCGACCGTGGACAGGATAAAGTACTGGGATATCTTGTATACTGTTACTCGGCCCTCATCACATGTTGACGGCACGTGTACACCCCTTGACTTAATATATAATATGTATAATAATAATGTTGTTACTGTTGCTGTATCCGACATAATAATGTCGGATCGCTCTTAATATAGCAGATGATAAAGGATCAAGAACTTCACTCCAGATGCACCTGAAGCTTGACTATATGAGGCGTATGTTACGGCTCGTCCACACTGCTCGTTGCACTACAGGAGTAAGTAATGGCACTGATCTAGGGGAAATCTACAATAATCCCTGTCTCTTACTGTGCAACCAGAGTGCTCATAAGTCCGTCACATACATAAATAATTCTTACAGGTTATAAGAATAAAGCAGGTATATAAACTATTGGTATAATATAAATTATATATATATATATATATATATATATATATATATATATATATATATATATATATATATAAATATATATATATATATATATATATATATATATATATATATATATATATATATATATATATATATATATTTATATATGTCGTACCTAGTAGCCAGAACGCACTTCTCAGCCTACTATGCAAAGCCCGATTTGCCTAATAAGCCAAGTTTTCATGAATTAATTGTTTTTCGGCTACCTAACCTACCTAACCTAACTTTTTCGGCTACCTAACCTAACCTAACCTATAAAGATAGGTTAGGTAAGGTTGGTTAGGTTCGGTCATATATCTACGTTAATTTTAACTCCAATAAAAAAAAAATTGACCTCATACATTATGAAATGGGTAGCTTTATCATTTATAAGAAAAAAATTAGAGAAAATATATTAATTCAGGAAAACTTGGCTTATTAGGCAAATCGGGCCTTGCATAGTAGGTTGAAAAGTGCGTTCTGGCTACTAGGTACGACATATATATATATATATATATATATATATATATATATATATATATATATATATATATATATATATATATATATATATATATATATATATATATATATATATATATATATATATATATATATATATATATATATATATATATATATATATATATATATATATATATATATATATATATATATATATATATATATATATATATATATATATATATATATATATATATATATATATATATATATATATATATATATATATATATATATATATATATATATATATATATATATATATATATATATATATATATATATATATATATATATATATATATATATATATATATATATATATATATATATATATATATATATATATATATATATATATATATATATATATATATATATATATATATATATATATATATATATATATATATATATATATATATATATAGGGGGGTACCACCACTGGTGCAATTATAAGGACCCACAGCCTCAGAGAAGGGAACACAGAGCACTCAGGGAAAAACTTGACATTTAACTCTGAATACGAAAGAGTGTTCACTTCTCCTACCACCCCCTTTTTTTTTTATTATGATGTACACTTTATTATGCAAGGTTATACAGTTACATATCTGATTTTATACAAAAAATAAACATTAAGAGGACACAAGAAAAAGTTCGCTTCCTAGAGGCTGTAGATTTCCTCGAACTCCTCCGACGCCGGGCAGGAACCGAGGATGCAGCGGGCATTTCCCCTCTGGATCGCGACACTGAGGCGCTGAAAGAGAAAACTTGCTGCTCTAGGGTCTCTTGTGGTGTCAATGAGCTTGGAACCAAGATCCTTAAGAAATCTTCTTGCACTCTCACCCCATGGGCCTAGGGTCTCAGACCCTATTGGAACGAAATTGTACCTTTGATCTAATTGCCTGTACTTGACTGACTTTTGTTTTTCTCTGTGTGTCGCTGCGGCTCCTGCCGTACCGGCAGAGAGGGTGATGTATGTCGTTGCCAGGGTGGATACGCAAGTATAGTCCCATGCTAACTGCCTGCCACCCTTCCACGGACGCAGTGTGATTCCGTCTGGTCGGCCGGCAAAGCTAATAGAGTCACGGTTCAGTAGGTTGCGGGGCTCTCTCTCCGCTGGACACTGAGCAGAGGCAAGGCTTCTTTTAATGATGTCGTTGACTTCGTCGTGTCTAGTGTGCCAACCACCCGATTTTCCACAGTGCAGGCCATGCAATCCATATTCGTCAGCATCTGCCTCGCCGCAAATACACCTGTGAACAGTGTGGATAGGGGCAGCAAGGCGGAGAGCGACTGCAATACGGAGCTCCTGCGGATCAAGACGTGTGCCTGTCGCAGACATAGGGACTGCCAGAAGGAAGTCCCCTGCATGGGGAGCCTGCACAGCTGTGAGGCGTGCACGATCACTGGGGGTTGTTGCTGCCTCCAGCAAAGCTGTGGCTTCTTTGTCTACAATGGGGCTGTCCCAACTTGATTGTTTCTTGGCTTTCGGCATGGCTGGTCTGAGTGCTGGGTCTGTCATGGCACCCCATTTCGTGTCGCATTCCGTGTAGTGGGGGTCCTGTATCCCCGCTACATCACTCAGGGTGTCAGGTAGAATTTCCTTAACCAGGTCATCTGATGCTGAGGAGGAAGACAGGAAGGCTGGGACAGCAATTTGGGTGGCGGTGCGGACACCCAAGCCACCGAGCCTGACAGGAAGAGTGGCTTGTTTCCACTGGCATTCGTTGAGGGAGAGGTTAACAACTTTTTCCAGCATGGTCTTCAGTAGGAGGTCATACTCGTCAAGCTTTGGGTTGTTGTAAGATGGGGCGCACCTCAGAAAGTAGGTTAGCCTCGGAAGGGATAGGCATTTGGTGAGGAGATAAAAAGCATCGTGGGCATCGATGTCACCTATTCTGTCTTCCATCCTCCTAAGGTCTGCGATTTTCTTGTCGAGGATCTCCTCAATGGCGTTAGACCCGAGGGGAGCTCCAAGGAGGGTGCTGTTCTCGGCCCTAATGACATGGGCTCCAGGCAAGGCAGACCTTATTCTAGCTACGATGTCTGGGTTGGAGGAGACTACTTCACACTTGGAAGGGTTCAGGACGAGACCCAGGCTTACTTCTTGCTCCCTTATTTTCCTGATATCTGACAAGAGGTGGTCTACGGTGCCAGCTATAGTGCCATCATCCAAAAACCAGATGTTGAACTCGCTGGACAAGCTTTCGGTGATTTCTTTTAAGACTAAGCAGAAAAGAAGGGGAGCAAGAGGATCACCTTGCTGAACACCTTCACATGATCTGATTTCATGTTCACCAAAGAGCAGTTTTGACTCGCCACTGTAGCACGATAGTATGAACGGGTAGAGGGGCCGGAAATGGCGATGTACGGCACAAAGTACTGCAACTCTTCTTACCATGTTGAAGGCATTCTTAAAGTCCAGTTTGAGCAGGGCCTTTTCATCAGAAATGTTTGTGATGTATGCTCGTGCTGCATGGGCAGACGCTTCACAGCCTTGGGGGATTCCAAATCCTAGCTGGATTGGTTTCAGCAATTCAGCCGCTTGCTGGCTAACTACCCTCGTAGCAGCCTTGGCAATCAGGCGTCGGAGAGTGTTGCCAACAGCGATTGGCCTGATTCCTTCGTCCTTCTTTTTGAGAGCACAGAGGGAGGCACCAAAAAAGAGAGGCCTGATGACCTCAGGTATCTCACCAGCCAGACACATGTTGACGAACCTTGTGAGTTCCATAAGAAGATCTTGTGCAGCATCACCAACCGCAGGATTTAACATTTGCTTGATATGTTGAGGTTTTAACCCTGTAAAGCCGCCTGCTGACCCAGGTGGAAAAGAAAGGGCTGCTTTGTAGACCTCAGATTCACCAACGGTTAATGGGTCTGAAATGGTGTCGGCTGATGGCGGAACTATGTTGTCGCCTTGAGGGGCTCTGGGTGGGTGCTTGCTTTGCAGGGCCCGTGCTGTGGCTGAGTTTCGAGGAGCAATTTTCTCGTCACTGGTGAGGACTCTAATAGCACTTGCGGTATTTCCCTCTTCAATTTTCTTGGTGATTTGTGCTCTGATTTTGTACGTTTCCGGTATGTTGTTGTTACCATTTCTGCGGTGGGTGTGTTTTGCTCGCAGAGGCAGGCGAACTAGGTTGTCCCCCCTTGGGTATTCATTTATCGCCCTCAGGACCGAGGAAGCAAGTGATTTGTCCCTCCTTGGAGGGACGTTGAGGCATACATTGCCAAACAGAAGGACATTATGCCACGCTTGAATGTTTTCCGGTGCATCATTGACCCTTTTCAGAAGATTACAAAGTTTGGCTGCTGCATTTGGGCGGGCTGCTTTTGGGATGTGTGGTAATGTTCTAGCAGACGTCGCTACGATCGCTTGGGTGAGGTTCTCAGATGAGATTAGGTTAATGGGAGTCTCTTCCCTAACTGTTAATGGCAGCTGGCCATTGCTTCCCTTCGGAAGCTGGTGGGAACCACTGCATCTTTCCTCGTTGAAGGTGTGAAAGCGGATAACACCACGGTTGGTGTTTATGGCGGTGTTTTTGTTGCATACTCGGCAAAAACCTCTTTTAGGAGCAGTTGTTGGCACCTCAAGGCTTGTGGAGTCCTGCCCGACCGCTGGGACCCCTTCCATTTCAACTCGGTTGGCAGAGTTAAACTGTGCATTATTCTATAGAGGGGAGCAAACACACTGGGTCATGGCCAAGCAACTGGGTGTGGAGCCAGCAACTGGGTGTGGAGGCATCAACTGGGTGTGGAGCCAGCAACTGGGTGTGGAGGCATCAACTGGGTGTGGAGCCAGCAACTGGGTGTGGAGCCAGCAACTGGGTGTGGAGGCCAGTTGGGTGTGGAGGCCAGGCCATATATATATATATATATATATATATATATATATATATATATATATATATATATATATATATATATATATATATATATATATATATACATATATATATTGTTAAATATGACCGAAAAAGTAAGATTAATAATTCTAACACGAATTTGCCTAATAAGGAGGAAAGGAAGGAGGAAAGAATCGAGGCAATTACAGAAAAACCATACTGTCCCCCGAGCTCAAAGTGGCAGTTAAGACCCTTCGTGAGAACAAGGAGATAGTCATCAGGAGAGGTGACAAGTCGCCAATATACGTCATTCTTAAAAAAGACGAATATCTGGCGAAAATGAACCTCATTCTCTCAGACCAAACTAAATTACAAAGGGTAACGAAGGACACTACAGCTGAATTGAAGGCAAAGGTCAACAAATTGATCGAAACTGTGAACGCCATGAAATCCGGACTCCACCTGCCAAAGATTATTGGGGAATATAAACCTGGATATGCATATGGAAATGTCAAGACACACAAGCCTGGAAACCCACTTCGGCCAATCATCAGCAAGATACCCTCACCCACGTGCAGACTGGCGAAGCGACTCAACGGCCTGCTGACTCCTTATGTCCCTTGCGCCTTCAGCCTGAAGTCTCCAAAAGAATTTGTTGACTTACTGCGGGGCACACGGGCCACAGGGATAGGAGCCTCGTTGGACGTAGAATCTCTGTTTACCAACATACCTGTGGACGAGACAATCGGGATGATAGCCAACAGAGTGTATTGTGATCCGGCCTGCACTCCTCTTGACATACCAGAAAACATCCTAAGGAAACTACTCCAAGCTTGTACTAAAGAGGCACCCTTCTTGAGCCCGTATGGGCACATGTATAAGCAAGTAGATGGGGTCGCCATGGGTTCTCCCCTAGGTGTCCTGTTTGCAAACTTCTACATGGGTACCATCGAGCAGAAAGTCTTAGTCGAAATGAATTTGAAACCGGCCATATACTGCAGGTATGTTGACGATATTTTTACACAGGTACCTGATGTCAGACATCTGCAGGAGCTGTAGGAGGCGTTTGAGCAGAGTTCCGTGCTGCGTTTCACTTACTAGATGGAAAAGGATGGGAAGCTGCCCTTTCTAGATGTAACAGTCATGGAAAAGAGCAGAGGTTTCCACACTGCAGTCTACACTAAGGAAACGAACATAGGAATGTGCCTAAATGCCAGACTGCCCAGACAGGTACAAGAGGAGTGTTGTTAACGCTTATGTCGACCGTGCTCTCAGGCACAGCTCAGAATGGAAGCAAGTCGACGAAGAACTCTGTAGGGTAAGGCAGGTCCTAGTCAACAATGGCTTCTCCAATGGTTTCGTCGAAGACATCATAAGAAGTAAAGTGAAACGCCATGCAACCTCTGAAGAGACTACTAACACAACACCTATACCCGCTATTAGACTATTTTACAGGAACTTCTTTTCCACAGCTCATAAAACGGAGGAAAGGGTCCTGAAAGATATTGTTAATAGAAACGTTATCCCTACAGACAAAAATCAGAGGATACAACTGAAGGTTTACTATAAAACCAGAAAAACGGCCAGCCTACTCATGAGAAACTCTCCAGACACAAAGCAGAACGCTTTAAAAGAGACCAACGTCGTCTATGCCTTCAAATGCCCTCTTGGGGACTGTAAGCTCCAAAAAACCCAGTATATAGGCAAGACAACAACATCTCTTTCTAGGCGTTTAACGATGCATAAGCAACAGGGCTCCATTAAGGAACATATAATCTCTTCCCACAACCAAACCATCGCCAGAGAAATCCTAGTAAACAACACAGAAATCATAGATAGATACAGCGATAGCAGGCGGCTTGACGTCTGCGAGGCTCTACACATCAAGAAGTCAACACCAGCAATCAACAGCCAGTTAATGCACAACTATATTCTACCCACCTCAAGACTCCGCTCCAATATAGAAGCATCAAGAAATATGGACCAATAGGCTTTCTACAAATCACTTCCATTCAATACCCATTGTTTCGTGCTTTGTCTTGTGTTTAGGAATTTAATACCCTATTAATACCACCTCACCCCATCCACCTCACTCAAATGTAGATATAAACAAATCGAAGATGTGAAAGGTCTATTCAGTTGGGTATGTGTAAGCTAAAGTCTTTGAAAATGTAATAAGTTTTACGAAACGCGCTCAAGTGTCGCGTCAGACTAGAAATAAAAATGAATTTTGGAGAATTGATTTTTGAATTACCACCAACAGTGAAAAGAAACGTACGAGAGATCGAGAAAATTCGTGTTAGAATTATTAATCTTACTTTTTCGGTCATATTTAATATATATATATATATATATATATATATATATATATATATATATATATATATATATATATATATATATATATATATATATATATATATATATATATATATATATATATATATATATAACCTAACCTAACCTAACCTAACCTATACCCTCCCTAACCTAACCTAACCTATCTTTATAGGTTAGGTTAGGTTAGGTAGCAGAAAAAGTTAGGTTAGGTTAGGTTAGGTTGGTTAGGTAGACGAAAAACAATTAATTCATGAAAACTTGGCTTATTAGGCAAATCGGTCTATGCATAGTAGGCTGAGAAGTGCGTTCTGGCTACTAGGTACGACATATATATATATATATATATATATATATATATATATATATATATATATATATATATATATATATATATATATATATATATATATATATATATAATCTTTGGACAACACCCACCAGTGGGCCTCGAACCCAGAAAGCACAACTACCTTCCAGTAGCTGCCATAACTAGTACGCCTTAACCCACTACACCATCAGACCCTACAAAAGAAGTAGAGACTTCGAGATATATATACACCTTAAATATCTCCACTTCCCGAGGGCACTAGACATGTGAGAGGTTACTATGCGTTTTTCATCAAGCCACTGTTAATGTGAGAGAACTCGTGTCCATGCTATAAGCTTATACTTGCATAAACCACAAGTGAAGATTAACAATCTTTGGACAACACCCACCAGTGGGCCTCGAACCCAGAAAGCACAACTACCTTCCAGTAGCTGCCATAACTAGTACGCCTTAACCCACTACACCATCAGACCCTACATAAGAAGTAGAGACTTCGAGATATATATACACCTCAAATATCTCCACTTCCCGAGGGCACTAGACAAGTGAGAGGTTACTACGACATATATATATATATATATATACATATATATATATATATATATGTCGTACCTAGTAGCCAGAATGCACTTCTCAGCCTACTATGCAAGGCCCGATTTGCCTAACAAGCCAAGTTTTCATGAATTAATTGTTTTTCGACCACCTACCTACCTAACCTAACCTAACCTAACTTTTTCGGCTACCAAACCCAACCTAACCTATAAAGATAGGTTAGGTTAGGTTAGGTAGGGTTGGTTAGGTTCGGTTATATATCTACGTTAATTTTAACACCAATAAAAAAAAATTGACCTCATACATAATGAAATGGGTAGCTTTATCATTTCATCAGAAAAAAATTAGAGAAAATATATTAATTCAGGAAAACTTGTCTTATTAGGCAAATCGGGCCTTGCATAGTAGGCTGAGAAGTGCGTTCTGGCTACTAGGTACGACATATATATATATATATATATATATATATATATATATATATATATATATATATGTCGTACCAAGTAGCCAGAACGCACTTCTCAGCTTACTATGCAAGGCCCGATTTGCCTAATAAGCCAAGTTTTCCTGAATTAATATATTTTCTCAATTTTTTTCCTTATGAAATGATAAAGCTACCCATTTCATTATGTATGAGGTCAATTTTTATTCATTGGAGTTAAAATTAACGTAGATATATGACCGAACCAAACCAACCCTACCTAACCTAACCTAACCTATCTCTATAGGTTAGGTTGGGTTATGTAGCCGAAAAAGTTAGGTTAGGTTAGGTTAGGTAGGTTCGGTAGTCGAAAAACAATTAATTCATGAAAACTTGGCTTATTAGGCAAATCGGGCCTTGCATAGTAGGCTGAGAAGTGAGTTCTGGCTACTAGGTACGACATATATATATATATATATATATATATATATATATATATATATATATATATATATATATATATATATATATATATATATATATATATATATATGTCGTACCTAGTAGCCAGAACGCACTTCTCAGCCTACTATGCAAGGCCCGATTTGCCTAACAAGCCAAGTTTTCCTGAATAAATATATTTTTTCTATTTTTTTTCTTATGAAATGATAAAGCTACCCATTTCATTATGTATGAGGTCAAATTTTTTTTATTGGAGATAAAATTAACGTAGATATATGACCGAACCTAACCAACCCTACCTAACCTAACCTAACCTATCTCTATCGGTTAGGTTAGGTTAGGTAGCAGAAAAAGTTAGGTTAGGTTAGGTTAGGTAGGTTAGGTAGTCGAAAAAACATTACTTCATAAAAACTTGGCTTATTAGGCAAATTGGGCCATGCATAGTTGGCTGAGAAGTGCGTTCTGGCTATTAGGTACGACATATATATATATATATATATGTCGTACCTAGTAGCCAGAACTCACTTCTCTGCCTACTATTCAAGGCCCGATTTGCCTAATAAGCCAAGTTTTCCTGAATTAATTTATTTACTATAATTTTTTTCTTATGAAATGATAAAGCTACCCTTTTCACTATGTATGAGGTCATTTTTTTTTTATTGGAGTTAAAATTAACGTAGATATATGACCGAACCTAACCAACCCTACCTAACCTAACCTAACCTATATATATAGGTAAGGTTAGGTTAGGTAGCCAAAAAAAGCTAGGTTAGGTTAGGTTAGGTAGGTTAGGTAGACGAAAAAACATTAATTCATGAAAACTTGGCTTATTAGGCAAATCGGGCCTTGCATAGTAGGCTGAGAAGTGAGTTCTGGCTACTAGGTACGACATATATATATATATATATATATATATATATATATATATATATATGTCGTACCTAGTAGCCAGAACGCACTTCTCAGCCTACTATGCAAGGCCCGATTTGCCTAATAAGCCAAGTTTTTCTGAATTAATATATTTTCTCTAATTTTTTTCTTATGAAATGGTAAAGCTACCCATTTCATTATGTATGAGGTCAATTTTTTTTTATTGGAGTTAAAGTTAACGTAGATATATGACCGAACCTAACTAACACTACCTAACCTAACCTAAGCTATCTCTATAGGTTAGGTTAGATTAGGTAGCCGAAAAAGTTAGGTTAGGTAGTGTTAGTTAGGTTCGGTCATATATCTACGTTAATTTTTACTCTAATAAAAAAAAATGACCTCATACATAATTAGGTTTTTCATGAATTAATATTTTTTCGACTATCCTACCAAAACGAAAAAGACGACTACCTACTCACTTACTGCTTCTCCTCCTGTTTTTCCAGCTTGCCGTGTTGAATGACGACAATGACGAGCAGGAGTAATCTCGGCGGGGTAGTTATGATCGTTCGTCAACGCAGAGTTACTGCTCTCCTCCTCCTCTGTTCGTCTAACGATCGACATAACGCCATACTGACGGCTGCTAGAGAGTCCATAGTGAGATTTAACTTGCAAAGCAGGATTAAAACTCAAAACCGAGGGGGAGCGAGGGTGAGATAGAGTGTGTCTTGTGTACTATACAGCAGTAGTACTGGTGTTGAGCTACCTGATCGGATGCCCACCCAGGCTCCTCAGCATCATCAGATCTTTCCATGAGAACATGAGGGGCACTGTGGTCTTTGATGGCCTAACGTCAGACGCCTTTGACATCCGAAGTAGAGTAAAGCAGGTCTGCGTACTGGCTCCAACCCTATTCGGGATTTTCTTCGCAGTTATACTGCAGCACGCCTTCGGAACTGTCACGGAAGGCATTTACCTCCGGACCAGGTCGGATGGAAAGCTCTTTAACCTCGCCAAGCTGAGAGCCAAGACGAAGGTTCGGCTGAGGTGTCTGTGCGACTTCCTTTTTGCCGACGACGCAGCAGTCACTGCCCACTCAGCTGAAGACCTCCAACGCCTCATAACCCCCTTCAGCGAGGCCTCTCAGGCTTTCGGACTCACCATCAGTCTGAAGAAAACACAAGTCATGGGACAAGGAGTGGACTCCCCACCTGACATTGGCATCTCTGATTCCAAACTGGAAGTCGTTCACGACTTCGTGTACCTGGGCTCCACAATCTCTGACTCCCTCTCTCTTGATACGGAGCTAAACGAACGCATCGGTAAGGCATCTACTACCATGTCCAGATTGACAAAGAGAGTGTGGGCCAACAATAAGCTAACTGAGTATACAAATGAGTATACAGTATGAATTCAGGTTTACATAGCCTGTGTCCTGAGAACTCTCCTTTATGGCAGTGAGTCGTGGACACTCCGCGTCCGTCTGGAAAGACAGCTGAATGCCTACCACATGCGCTGCCTTCGACACATCTTGGACATCACCTGGCAGAACAAGGTGACAAACAACAACGTCTTGGGGAGAGCAAGAATCACCAGCATGTACATAATGTTGAAACAGAGACGATTGCGCTGGCTCGGGCATGTTGTGCGAATGGGCGACGGCAGGATCCCCAAGGATCTCCTGTACGGAGAGCTGATGCAGGAAAAGCGTCCAACAGGCAAGCCCCAGCTACGGTACAAAGACGTATGCAAGAGGGACCTGAAAGCAATGGACGTCGATCTTGCTATATGGGAGACACTGGCTGCAGACCGTTCAGCCTGGAGGCAGTCTGTTCAAAGAGGTCTCTCCAGGTTCGAGGAGTCACTTGCCAAGGAATCGGAGGCAAAGAGACAGAGAAGGAAAGCCGGTAGCCAGGAAGACAGACCAGAATCGGACTTGGTTTGTGCTCGGTGTGGGATGGACTCCCACTCTCGGATTGGCCTCATCAGTCACACCAGACGCTGCACCAGGATTGACAACTAGGGCGCAACTCCATAGTCTCCCGAGACTGAAGGATGCCTACTACTGCCTACTATATTATTAAATATGACCGAAAAAGTAAGATTAATAATTCTAACACGAATTTTCTCAATACTTCTTACGTTTCTTTCACTGTTGATGGTAATTGAAAAATCATTTCTCCAAAATTCATTTTTATTTCTAGTCTGACGCGACACTTGAGCGCGTTTCGTAAAACTTATTACATTTTCAAAGACTTTAGTTTACACACACACAACTGAACTATAACTGAATAGAGCTTAAACATCTTCGATTTTTTATACCTGCATTTGGGTGAGGTGATGTGTTACAACAGTTTTGGATGAGGTGAAAACAAACTTTCAACACATTACAGAACACGAAATAATGGGTATTGAAGGTAAGAATGGAAGTAATTGCAGAGGGCCTATTGGCCCTCTGCAATTACCTATTCTTACCTTCAATAGTGGGGTGTGAGTGAAAACTCACACCCCACTTCTGGGGTGTGAGTTTTCATTCGCATATTGTCCTGGGGACCATTCAGGCTTGTTCGCATTTGTGTTCCTCACGTGTGCCCCCAAAGAATGAGGTGATTTGATAAAATGCTATGCCCAAGATTACCATCCAAGTGCCGGTGGGGAAGTGGTTCAAATAGCTTCGGCTATCACTTCCTTATTGTCCGGTCGTGTTGGTCAAGCGGATTAAGGCGTCTTGTAGTTACCAGTTGCGTTGCTCCTGGGAGTATGGGTTCGAGTCACTTCTGGGGTGTGAGTTTTCAGTCGTCATATATATATATATATATATGAATATATATATATATATATTATATATATATATATATACGCATATGTATATATACACACACACACACACACACACATATATATATATATATATATATATATATATATATATATATATATATATATATATATATATATATATATATATATATATGTGTGTGTGTGTGTATATATATACATATGCGTATATATATGTATGTCGTACCTAATAGCCAGAACGCACTTCTCAGCCTACTATTCAAGGCCCGATTTGCCTAATAAGCCAAGTTTTCATGAATTAATGTTTTTTCGTCTACCTAACCTACCTAACCTAACCTAACCTAGCTTTTTTTGGCTACCTAACCTAACCTTACCTATAAATATAGGTTAGGTTAGGTTAGGTAGGGTTGGTTAGGTTCGGTCATATATCTACGTTAATTTTAACTCCAATAAAAAAAAATTGACCTCATACATAGAGAAAAGGGTTGCTTTATCATTTCATAAGAAAAAAATTATAGTAAATATATTAATTCAGGAAAACTTGGCTTATTAGGCAAATCGGGCCTTGAATAGTAGGCTGAGAAGTGAGTTCTGGCTACTAGGTACGACATGTATATATATAATATATATATATATATATTCACTCTGGTTGCATATTAAGAGACAGGGATTATTGTAGATTTCCCCTAGATCAGTGCCATTACTTACTCCTGTAGTGCAACGAGCAGTGTGGACGAGCCGTAACATACGCCTCATATAGTCAAGCTTCAGGTGCATCTGGAGTGAAGTTCTTGATCCTTTATCATCTGCTATATTAAGAGCGATCCGACATTATTTCGTTAAATAAACTGTGTTAAAGGGATCTAGGTTACGATTCCCATTATTGTGAGGTCAACATTCTGAGTGAATTAACGTCAAATTGTGGACTGTTGCGTACTCTGTTTAATTTTCATCCACCGTGCCGTTCCGCCCTGTGTGCTTAACACGGGGTGCCCATCTTGTCTATGCCACCACCTTACCAGTGGTGCATGCCTCCATGTGCTTTACCCTAGCCTCCCACACCATCTTAGGAGCAAGTGACTCTGGTCCTTACAATGCCCAGGCCACCTCACCCGCTCGTCACCTCAGCGTCCTGTAAAGTCACTCGACCCACGTGTGTGTCCTGCGCCAAAGGATCTACCAAGTGCGGTCGGTGGCTGCTTGATCTTCAATCAACCACAGAATCATAATGAGCATGAAAGAGTGTGTTGAATGTAGACCGGTATTTTCAAAGTGCTTACTGTACTCAACTAATTAATTTCTGTATCATTTCATCTGAAGGGCATTATTCCTATGTTCTGATTTTAAGTCAGCCTTACGGTCTGTTGGTTCCTCGAAATCCCGCAACGGGAAGAAGATCCACAAGCAGAGAAGTACGATAGGTAAAGACATTTACAGCCAATCTGCGTGATAACTGTAAACTGACCTGAGTGTGTTTGTAATCTTACACTTTGTTACACATTTATTTATTGTGTGCTTATATTATTTGTGTAATGATTTGTGAGGTTAAATATATATCGTCACTGTTATTAACCATTTGCGTGTATGTCTTCTTTTCTTTCGTTCCAGGAGACAAGCAGTTATAAAAAGTAAGTGTGTGTTTACCCGTTTATTTCTGTGTGTTATTGTTTGTCATTTATTAAATGACAGTGTTGTGTTGTGTCATTCAATGCTATGGTTATGCACTGTTTTTGTTACTGTATTGTGTTGGTCTACGTGACCGAGTGTTGTGTTGATTTGTGATTATTAAGTGAAGTCAGTGATATTGTAATTAGGGTTATTAATTACCTACAGTAGTAGTGTGAGGTAATTAGCAATGTGTTGACTAATCAGTGTTCGTCAAGCGATCTCAGAGATCAGCTAAGTGTTAACGTAATTCTTTTTGAGTTAATTGACTCTCAGATTGACAGTAATTAGTATGGTTACTCACTGATTGCTAATTACCCGGTGGTTGTTTGATTAACTTCATTAAGCTTTGTTTGGTTGCTTGACTGTCTGTGTTGATAGATTGTAATTAACGTAATTTACCTTGCTTTTGTTTGGCTGTCCAGGAGTCAGCAATTAACATAATTAGTTTTGCTCATTAACGTAAATTGGTTGAGACTTGTTGTTTTGATTAAAATTTATTAGAAAAATTTTCTTGTATTTGTTATAGTGATGTAACGTAATTGATTGCTTTGACTGCCATCAGGAGAGACGAGCTTTAACGTAGTTAACTTCTTGTAGCTCGGAGAACTGTCTCTGTGATAGATCTGTCTGTTGTCTCTTAAATTGTTGTTGTTAATTTAATTTTTTGCCGCAGACGTTACGAACTGTTACTTGTGTCCGAGCGGTGGCCCACTGTTTTCAGTTTAGTTAATGTTGGAGCAACGAGCGGTCTGAACCGGAAGTCTGACTATATCTGATTGTATAGTGTTGATAGCACGCCACTACGGACTTTAATGTAATGTTAAGCTATTGTTGCCTTGTATTGTTATTATTAAGTTTCGTGAATAAATGTTATTGTTTTAAACTACAAGTGCCTTTCCGTTCACACCTTCTAAGACCCTTGTCCCCGGTGGTTACCACTGCCATATGTTTGAAGAGGATTATATATTGCTCTTGTCTACTTTTATGGCAGAGCAGAAAAACATAACATATATTTATGAGCTGTCTAAGCTCGCGGATGAGCATGAGTTGTTGACAGGAGCACATTTTAAAGCTCAATCACCAAAGTTTAACTGTAAAGTTAATGCTCACCGAAATACATATCAGAACCAATCCAGTACTAGTGCTCTAGCTATTCCTATGAACTCTTCTCTTACGAAACCTAAACTTGCTACTCCATTGCCAGGAACATCAAATCCTAGTAATGCTAATTCTAAACATACAGTTGGTTCCACAGGTGTGTCCACTGTAAGGTACTGTACTCATTGTAAGTGGAAAGTGTGGGAAATTTTTACCCACCATATCTAATAATCATCTAAGAAATGTATAATTTCTATATCATATCTAAATCATATCAAAATCATATCTAAATCGTATCAAATCATATTTGAATCATTAAAGATTCATTATAGCTTGATCCTGGATGACAATGGCACCATGAACACGTACGCAACAGGGGCCCTTTTGATGCCTACGTGACTTTGTACATGATCTTTCAAGGATCCAGAAGCTTCTAGAAGGACTTCTTAATTAAAAAACTATTGGAACATTGATTCAACATCCGGTAGGATTAAAAATCGAATCCTTAATAAGATTCAGTGGTACTTTCAAATACTACTTATAATCTTTAAATCTTATATCTAATTATATTATAATCACATCTTATCTTAATCATAAGTCTAGACCGTAAAAATAATCAATCAATATTCATTGCAAGCTACCTCTCAAGGGAGAGGGGGAAGGCTCTCGGGGGGCGAGAAGCGCCCACGACGATGCCTCGCGGGACTCCGCGTTTGTTTACAAATGAGTGAACAAGTGACTGATCCTTAGCGAACATTACCAGCTCAAGGACACCTTATCTAATATTTTTTATCGCCAGTGAATACTCTCTAGAACTGGGGGAGTACCTGGACAATATCTACAAGGAAAATCCTAGAACATTCACATAAAATAGTGTATAGTGGAGATCAGTGACACGGTTTCCTCCACCTTCATTCATAAACTTTTATCTCGAATCATTCTTCTGCAACTGCAGGATAATCACGTAGCAACGCTACCAGATCATCATACAGCAACGCTGTAGCAAAATATCGTGCCTAAACTCAACAAGAGAGAGTTAATCAGTCTGGCAAACTTGTCAGACAGGCACCCCGACTGGCAGAGAAGTATATTGAAGGTTATTTGGTATATGATTGGCCAATTGTATGCTTGTGTAGCTTTAATATCCTATAAATCTGTCTGTTGGTTAAAAAGCGAGGCAAAGCCTCATTCACGGTACGTTTATTAAAATTGTAGTGTAGCTGTGAATCTTATCCAAGCACTGAACCTCATGAGTGTCCATTCTGTCAGAAAAGAATTCAGCCTCAATAAGTAAAAACCTCACAAGTGTCCACAGTCTTGGAAGAGATTCAGTCAAGCTAACTGTATAAAGTGAATATGTCTGCATATATATTTGAATATATAAATTAAGTTATCAATAGCTTGCTTAGTTAATTTTTAAGTTATCATATAAGTTCATTTAATTGAATATAATTTCTAGTACTTGACAGTATTTAGACTACATTTAAGGTCATTTATTATACTTTTACAATTTAATTTGTTGTTTATAGTATAAGTACATATTGGCTGTTAAGTTATGGTGCTAGGTTAGACTATGTATGTTTAAATCCCTGATTTAAACAGAGCCAGTGTTCAGTCAGATAACTGAATTTATCAAATCTTATCCTTGTATAAAATACAAGCTGATGTGAGATCCCTGTCTACAGGTGGATTGGAACTTCTATCAACATAGTCATTCACCCCACCTGTCCCTTACAGCCCACAGTTTGTCATTAGGAAAAGAGGATTTAGGATTTACAACCCTAGCTAGAGATTTTAATTGAATTAATTTGCAGACAGTAATTTTTTAATTTAGTTCAGTACAAGTCCCTGGTAGTCTCCTCTTATATCAATCCCAGCAGGTTTTTCCCACATTAATGGTCCTTCGAACCTAGATAATAATGGTCCTTTGTACCTAGATATTTATGATCATTCGTTTACCGAATATTTCAATGCCAAATACATAAGAAACCTCTTGATTTTGCATTGGAATAATTTTTACATATTCTAGCCTGGCCTAGCTATCAGCCAATATTTATCATAGCTATATATCTAAGTAAACAAATAGTTTGCAGTGGCTTAAGCCACCATATCCATTAACTAGTAAGCATTCATAACAAACTGATACTGTTTTGTGTTAAGAAACAACAGTACCAGTACTTAATTATATCAGTGTCACAGACACTGCACTGCATCTTAATCATAAATACCAATTACCTACCTCATTGTGGTAACATTATATACATATTTAAGTGTATTATCTAGCATTATCTCTAATCTACTGATTTTCAGAGCTGCTCATTACATAATATTCTTTAAAAAAGTGTTATCATCACTGTAAGAGCATTCATTACAATCTATCTATAATCAACTATATCATACCCTATATAACAGGTAAAACCAGTAGACATTCTACTGTATTTTATCTAACAACTATTAGGGTAACAGATCTTGTAATAACTTTGCAAAAATAGTGCCATTTACTATTTTTAAAAAATTATTACAAGATTTACCAACTTGGTGCATTCGTGCATTCGGGTCACAAATCAAATTATTACAATACTTTTGATAATTGAACACCTGCTACAACCAGATTCCAGGGAGGAAATGAAGGACGATCTTTGGAATCATTACCTAAGTAGACAGGAAAGCTCATTTATCAAAATACATTAACATCAAACATATTTATCAGAAAAAAGAGAAAAATCTCGGAATCTCCGAAACTCGGAAAAGGTCAAAATGACTAACAGTATTCCACCAGCAGCTGAAACAGAAAAGAAAAGGACACAAAGTGTCTAAAAAAACTCACTTGAATCTACAGCCTAAAGACCATTTAAATCAGGTGATAGACAAATGTCATCATCACTTGGCTACAATAGTCTACAATTGGGGATTAAGACCAATCTTAATCTCACATCACAATCTGAAAGGCTAACAGCCCATTGACAATGTCAATACAAATATTATCATCCATCTAAGATAACTATCTTAATCCAAGAAGAAAGTCTTGATCACTTAATTTCATGCTTTCACTGGAGTGAAAGCAGCCTCAGAAAATCTGAAGTTAATCAAGCATCTCAAAGAGACTTACTTAATAGAAAAGGCAAAGCCGAGAAAAAAGAAAAAGCAAAATGCTTCATCACATCATGAATAATGTAGATACACATTATTACAGATACAATTCATCCTTTAAGGAAATCCTTGGAGGAGTACAAGTGTTACATGCTTGTATGACCTACTTGCATGTAATTACTTACCTACAAGTTTTACATACTTGTAACAATATCTTATCACAAAGCCAAATCATTGATGGACTTCGAGCTTACGTACAAAGATTACGAAGCCGAGGAAAACTTAGATCTCAAGAAAAAATCCCCAAAAGTGAATCCACGGACAAAAATAAAAATGTCCAGAATGGCAGTCAAAAATCAAGACAACAAAACTCCTCTTCTGCAAAGTGGAAACAGAATAATGTTGGCTCTTATGCTATATCCCCCACAGTTAACAGAACTGTAGGAAACCAAGCTCCTAAGACAGATAAGACAAAAAGAGCTACAAGTGCCCCAAAATGTTTATTCTGTCAAGAAGCACATACCATTTATCAATGCACAGTTTATGTAGGCCGTGCCAGTCGAATCGATCGACTGAAATCTCTGAACAGGTGCATCCGTTGTCTACGGAAGCACGATACTAGTGAGTGTATCACTCAATTGCAGAACTGCCAATATTGTCATAAAAGTGTACATCACACAGCACTCTGTGGTGATATTAACACTCAATCCAGATCACAAACTTCCAATAATCAACCTGCATCTCAGGCAAAGCCCAAAGATGATAATACCACAACAGCCGTACAATTCTGTACAGTAATGAGCAATGTCAACGACTTGGATACAGAAATTGTTACAACAGCCATATTGCCTACTGCACAGCTAGAACTATGCAATCAAGGAATTTGTATTCCAACTAGAGGCTTTTTTGATCAAGGGTCACAGAAAACCTTTATCAGTAAAAAGATGGCAGAAGATTTACAACTTAAATCTTCAAAGCAAGTATCTACATCCATATCAGGGTTTTTTACTAATTCTGGTCGTAGAACCTTTCCAGTAGTAAAACTCAATGTCTGTCTAGGTACATCCCAAAGGACAGTAGAAGCCATAGTAGTTGATAAAATTCCTACTGAAATGGAAGTGACTGGTCTGACAGCAACTATTAAATTCCTAAAAGAAGAAGGAATCCAATTAGCAGATCCTCTACTCGATTCTGACTACATAGGGGATATCGGAATCCTGATTGGAGCTGACTACTATCATCGATTCATTCTGGGATCAGAAGAATCTATGGGTATGAATATACTCAAATCAGCAGGAGGCATATTGATGACAGGACCTATACTAGATCTTGAACCTTCAACTCCTGAAAAATCACATCATACAGAAACTGTAATAGTGGCATGACTAGGCAAAGAACAGTCACCACTTAAAATCCCCCACATGATTGATGATGGATTAGAATCTGTACCTCAATTGTGGGAACTTGATGCCATAGGAATAATTCCTGAACAACCAAGTCCTGATGATGTCTGTGCATATAATCAATACTTAGAAACTGTACAGTACTATGATGGACAGTACTGGGTAAGGCTACCATGGAAAATCAACCATAAAACCTTACCTACCAATTATCACATGGCTTATAGTCAATTTAAATCGCAACTAGCAAAGCTAAGAAAAAGGCCTGAGCATTTAAAACTCTATCATGAGATTATTGCTCAACAATTAAAGAATAAATTCATCGAAGTCGTGAAACATGACAATAAGCAAACAGGCCATTTTTTACCTCACATGGCTGTAATGAGAGAATCAAAAACGACTCCTTTACGGATAGTTTTTAATTGTAGCTCTAAATCTGGACCCCAAGGAACCAGTCTAAATGATTGTTTGCAAACAGGTCCAAGTCTAACTCAGAAATTGTATGACATACTGTTGAAGTTTAGACTTAACAAATATGCGTATTCAGCAGATATAAGTAAGGCCTTTCTAAGAGTTGGCTTACAGGAAGAAGATAGAGACTTCACTAAGTTTCTATGGGTAGAGAACCCAGAAGATGTCAATAGTCCTGTAGTGACTTTCAGATTCTCTTCAGTTCTTTTCGGCGCGACAAGCAGTCCATTTCTATTGCAAGCAACTCTAGATACTCATCTGAAGAAATCATCAAGTCCCTGTAAGACTGAAATCAGTCAAAATCTATATGTAGATAATTTTCAAGGGACAGTTAACAGTACTACTGAACTGTTACAATTATATCAAGAGGCTAACAAGGAGCTACAAGGTGCCAACATGCCACTACAATCTTGGGCCTCTAATAATGCAACATTGAATAATCAAATAGCAAGAGATTACCCTGAATATCACGTACCAGAATCACAAAAGGTGTTAGGTATGGATTGGGATTTAATCTCGGACACAATATCGATCAAATCCGTGCCAGTAAATTACAACATCACTACAAAAAGGGATTTGCTTTCACAAGTTAGCAAAGTATTCGACCCACTGGGTCTACTAAATCCTTTGACTATCAAGTGGCGTTTATTGGTGCAACAAGCATGGGAAGCTAAGGTTGGTTGGGATGATCCACTACCAATCCAGTTACAAAAAGCTTGGATGGAAGTGGCTCAAGAACAAACTTTAGTTGAAAAGATAATCTTTCCGAGACACATAGTCGAGGAAAATGAAGAAGTATCACTACATGTATTCGCAGACTCGTCAGCCAAAGCTTTTGGAGCTTGTGCTTACTTAGTGACTTCTAATCAATCATATCTTATCAGCTCTAAGGCCAGAGTCGCTCCATTAAAAAAGAGGACTTTGCCTCAGATGGAACTAACAGCACTGCTAACTGGAACACGCTTAGCAGTGCATATCAAACAAGTCTTGTCTACCATGAACATCAAAGATGTCATTATATGGTCTGACAATGAAGCTGTCTTACAATGGGTACGAAACGACAACTGTCCAACTCCATATGTAAAAAATCGCGTCTCGGAAATTAAAGAAATTTCCGCAGGCTTCCAATTGTTGCATGTACCAACAAAGGATAATCCAGCTGATCTCTTATCAAGAGGTATGACATTTAAACAGTTTGCAAAGGCAGATATTTGGTTTCATGGGCCTCGATGGTTAGTGAATGGTAGTTGGCCTGAACAAAAGCCACACGTCATTACGACACAAACCATAACTACCACCAGGCAGCAAGCTCAAATATCAGTCTTGGATTGTACTCGTTACTCCTCGCTCATCAAATTAATCAATGTAACACAGAACGTGTTTCATTATCTCAGGAAAAAAGGTATAAAATACACCTTTCCTGATGCACTTATCTATTGGGTAAGACAAGCCCAGAGAGAAACTTATGGGAATAACTATGAAAATCTTCCACATAAGTTAAAACACAATCTCGGTCTGTGGATAGACCAAGAAAATCACAACATTCTGCGTTGTGGAGGGAGACTTAAACACGCAGATATCAATCTAGATACCGTGCATCCATGGCTTTTACCAAAAAATCATTGGATCACAAGGTTGATTGTGTTGCATACACATCAACAAATCATCAAACATGGAGGAGTGTTAGACACACTCACACAAATCAGACAGCAGTACTGGATTCCTCAGGGAAGACAGTCAGTCAAATCAATCTTGAAGAATTGCATGATATGCCGAAGGTACGATGCAAGAACTTGCTCTTATCCAGGGCCACCACCCCTGCCAAAGGAACGAGTGGTCCATCTACAACCTTTCGAAACGACAGGAGTAGATTATACAGGAGCAATATATCTAACAGGGACTGCAGATAAGCAACCTATCAAGGCATACATCTGTCTGTTCACCTGTGCTACCACCAGGGCAGTACATCTAGAGGTAACACCCGATATGACTGCTCAATCATTTATTCAAGCTTTCCGCAGATTCGCAGCACGCCGATCATGCCCTACGCTGATGATTTCAGATAACGGAGCAAACTTGGTAGCTGGAGAAGCATGTCTACGGGAAATCTGTTCCCATCCTGCAGTTACTTCCACACTGGAACAGCGTCATTGCAGATGGAAATTTATCCCTCCGAGAGCCCCATGGCACGGAGGATTTTATGAACGGTTAATAGGAACTGTAAAAAGATCCTTGAGAAAATCTCTACACCGTCAGAAAATCAATCTTCAAGAACTCCAGACAGTAATCACGGAAATAGAATCAAGGGTGAATAACCGGCCGTTGACTTACTTGTCTGAGGATCCTACTCAACATGAGCCATTAAGTCCTGCCCACCTAATGTATGGAAGACTTCTGACTCCAGTACCATCTCTAGTGGATGATGAGATCAGAGATCCCTCATATGTGGGTCAGAGCGAGTTGGTTCAGGGGTATAAGCATCTGTCCAGCATAATCCAAAAATGGAATGATGTTTGGACAAAAGAATATCTTACATCTCTACGAGAACATCACTATGGGGCCAATGTCCCACATAATATATCTAATCTCCAACCTGGCGATATTGTCTTGGTAGACAGTGATGGCCCTAGGGCTGACTGGCCATTAGGTAAAGTTGTCTCAGTCCATCCAGATAGTCAGGGGATTTTGAGAATAGTCAAAATCCTGTCTAAAGGAACAACTTCCCTGAAGACATTGGACAAACTCATCCACATGGAATCAGTGAGCCAGCTGCAGTTAGATCCTGAGAGACCTCAAGACACTCTAACTCCACAAGACCCACAGACTCCTAACAGACACAATCGTCCACAACGGACAGCAGCAGAAAAGTGCAAGCAAAATTTGCACTTGTATTATCAATCCAATGGAGAGTAAATAAATACATATGGTTACTATTGTCCTAAGTATTGGACTCTGTGCCAGTTCTCTCCCTCTGGAAGATGTGGGAAATTTTTACCCACCATATCTAATAATCATCTAAGAAATGTATAATTTCTATATCATATCTAAATCATATCAAAATCATATCTAAATCGTATCAAATCATATTTGAATCATTAAAGATTCATTATAGCTTGATCCTGGATGACAATGGCACCATGAACACGTACGCAACAGGGGCCCTTTTGATGCCTACGTGACTTTGTACATGATCTTTCAAGGATCCAGAAGCTTCTAGAAGGACTTCTTAATTAAAAAACTATTGGAACATTGATTCAACATCCGGTAGGATTAAAAATCGAATCCTTAATAAGATTCAGTGGTACTTTCAAATACTACTTATAATCTTTAAATCTTATATCTAATTATATTATAATCACATCTTATCTTAATCATAAGTCTAGACCGTAAAAATAATCAATCAATATTCATTGCAAGCTACCTCTCAAGGGAGAGGGGGAAGGCTCTCGGGGGGCGAGAAGCGCCCACGACGATGCCTCGCGGGACTCCGCGTTTGTTTACAAATGAGTGAACAAGTGACTGATCCTTAGCGAACATTACCAGCTCAAGGACACCTTATCTAATATTTTTTATCGCCAGTGAATACTCTCTAGAACTGGGGGAGTACCTGGACAATATCTACAAGGAAAATCCTAGAACATTCACATAAAATAGTGTATAGTGGAGATCAGTGACACGGTTTCCTCCACCTTCATTCATAAACTTTTATCTCGAATCATTCTTCTGCAACTGCAGGATAATCACGTAGCAACGCTACCAGATCATCATACAGCAACGCTGTAGCAAAATATCGTGCCTAAACTCAACAAGAGAGAGTTAATCAGTCTGGCAAACTTGTCAGACAGGCACCCCGACTGGCAGAGAAGTATATTGAAGGTTATTTGGTATATGATTGGCCAATTGTATGCTTGTGTAGCTTTAATATCCTATAAATCTGTCTGTTGGTTAAAAAGCGAGGCAAAGCCTCATTCACGGTACGTTTATTAAAATTGTAGTGTAGCTGTGAATCTTATCCAAGCACTGAACCTCATGAGTGTCCATTCTGTCAGAAAAGAATTCAGCCTCAATAAGTAAAAACCTCACAAGTGTCCACAGTCTTGGAAGAGATTCAGTCAAGCTAACTGTATAAAGTGAATATGTCTGCATATATATTTGAATATATAAATTAAGTTATCAATAGCTTGCTTAGTTAATTTTTAAGTTATCATATAAGTTCATTTAATTGAATATAATTTCTAGTACTTGACAGTATTTAGACTACATTTAAGGTCATTTATTATACTTTTACAATTTAATTTGTTGTTTATAGTATAAGTACATATTGGCTGTTAAGTTATGGTGCTAGGTTAGACTATGTATGTTTAAATCCCTGATTTAAACAGAGCCAGTGTTCAGTCAGATAACTGAATTTATCAAATCTTATCCTTGTATAAAATACAAGCTGATGTGAGATCCCTGTCTACAGGTGGATTGGAACTTCTATCAACATAGTCATTCACCCCACCTGTCCCTTACAGCCCACAGTTTGTCATTAGGAAAAGAGGATTTAGGATTTACAACCCTAGCTAGAGATTTTAATTGAATTAATTTGCAGACAGTAATTTTTTAATTTAGTTCAGTACAAGTCCCTGGTAGTCTCCTCTTATATCAATCCCAGCAGGTTTTTCCCACAGAAAGGACATGTGATTAATTCTTGTTTTAGTTTGCACCCTGAGTTACGACCAACTGGTCTCATTTATTGTAGACGTGTGCAGAACAAATTTACTAATGAACATGTCACTGTAGACCCCAATTGGTTAAAACAGTATTCTCCATATATGTTTTCAGGCAAAGTTCTGAGTGTGAATGGGAAATGGTCGCCAGTGGTTCTTCTTCGTGATACTGGTGCTTCCCTAACATTAATTTCTGCCCGTATACTCGCTAACGTTGCAAAGAGAAATACTGGAGAGTCTGTAGTTCTTCAGAGTGTTGCAGGATGTAAAACTGTACCTCTCATAGATGTTAATTTCAGATCCACCATTACCCCAGGTTTATGCACTGTTGGTGTTAGTAAAGATCTCATCCTTCATCACTGCTACTTTGGATGATACTCTCCTAATACCACATCTCTCTGCAATCTCTCTAAACAGTTCCTGTGCACATCCCTCCAAGTCTTAAGGTTTTCCCAGAAACTACAAACATTTCCACCTTATCCATCTTGTCCTGGGAGTTTTCTAAAAGAGAGAGAAATAACTCAACCTGCAGTTACATGTGCTTATAACAGTTCCCCACTCACAAACACAGGTTATGGGTATGACACCTCACCTTTCGGAAATAGGCTATGGGTGTGATCGTTCACCTCCCGCACACAGGCGCCCAATTTTATCAGGACCCCTTGAAATATCTCTCACAGGTGCCACCCAAGGTCACCCTGGGTTTTCACCTCGTCAGGGAGCAGCCGATAAAATAAAACAAAAAACTACTACTACTCTCTAAACTTTCCACCACCTCTTACCAGCACCTGCGGAGCACACACTGGAGAGTCATCCGGCAATGAACTTAAATATGGAGAAGGAGCTTAACGTCATACTGATGGGGATTCGGCTCAGAACTGGCCCTATTGTCAAGAATACTCACTCTGAGGAACTATGACCTACCTTCTCTCTCTCCTAGTCTTAAAGTGACCTCCTTCTAGTTCGCCTATTTGTTTTTTGTATGCTGTTGTTTGGCCAGCAATTATTTGCCTCTCCTTCCCCTTAGAAATTTTCACCAGGACAAGGGCAAACACGGTTGTCTATCTAACAAACATTTATTACAAATAATAAAGAATAAAAACAATAATATAGTAACATCAGGTAATGGTTCTTCAACTTAGCATCACGAGTGAATAATATCAGTGCTCAAAAAATCGTATCTACTAGGCTGCTGTTTGATCCACTCCAGTAACCTACTGTGCATCAGTTACCTAGCCGTCTGGGCTAACCTTCATACATGTAATTTAACAAGACCAAATAAATATCAACGCCCTCATCTTGCATTGCATCAGAAATACTACATAAATCCATCCACCTCTCAAACAAATAATGATGCCCACACAACTCTTTGTATCACGTCCAAAAGATAAGCCACTCTCGTTACATATCAAGTCTCCTCAATGGTGATTGATCTTCCTGAGAATCACTACTGGCCCATCCATCAGAGGGTCCTCAAATTAAGTATGTCCTCTTGCAGCTTCTATATCACTGCTACACCAACGAATGACGACTCCCGTCCACTAAGCACCACTGCTACGTCAACTCTGGACGCACCACGGCCATAACACATGAATGTCCACCATACACGAACGTCCATCGTACATAAACCTGTAATTCCATTAACACACAAATAATAACATATCTCCTATCAAAACACAACATTTATCTAAACAAATTTTGCACTACAATGTCCTATTATGAACGCCGGTCTGTACTGCGGGAGGTACTCTCCTGCATGGATGAGTCCTCCCCGAAAGTCTCCGTCCGCCTGGGTTTCTCCCAGCTCAGTCAGGCACTCACCCCGGCTGCAATAGTGCACGTCGCTCCTACCTTCATAATATCAACTCACTTCACTCATTATATCATCTCTTTATTTGCACAAACTATCTAATCTACATGCATAAACACTATATAAGATCGCTGAGCACACGATCTTACAAGATCGTGTGCAACTAATGCAACAAGCATTACAAACAGTAATAGGTCAAAACTCTACTTTATTCTCCCTTTCATTATCCCACAGTGCATGTGCAAATATCATCCATAAAATATAAATTTTATAAATTTTCTCATAAAAACTCAAATTTTAATTTTACAATCAAACTTTTACCTATTACTTCTCTTAACCATCAGGAATACAATCCTTCCTAAATTTTGCTATTTTCTTTCACTCATCTTCTGGTAAAATTTACTCCATTTCATATTACATCACAAAACACAGGAGAGTTAGGGAGAGACATGATCACCACCTACAAAATTTTCAGGAGAATTGACAGGGTGGACAAAGACAGACTAACGAGACTTGGGTGGAATACGAACAAGGGGACACAGGTGAAAAATGCGTCCCCAAATGAGCCAGAGGCACTAGAAATAATTTTTTCAGTGTCAGAGTAGTTAGTAAATAGAATGCGTTTGACAGTTATATGGTGGAAGCTGACTTCATACACAGTTTCAAATGTAGATATGATAGAGCCCAATAGGCTGAGGAATCTGTACACCAATTGATTGACAGTTTTGATGTTGGTCTATAGATCGCTGAAGCTCATCCCCTGCAAGCACAACTAGGCGAGCAATTTTCACCATTTTCTTTTATCAATATACAGCATTAAATTAGTACATTAAACCTTTCATCATTATCTATTTGTAACTTCGAACCTATATTATGCCCTGTTTTAGTGGCAATAAATTTTAGGATGACGAATCTTCAGTTCAATCCCCAATCTCCAATGCCAAGCTATTTATGCATCATTTTCCAACAATTTGATATAGATAGGCACATATTAGGAAGTATATTTTCTGTAATTTAAAACATGTGTCATTATCACATTACAGACCTTAATATTGATATCAGTGACAAGGAAATGAGAAAGATATAAGAGAATACAACAACTATGGTAAACAGCAGAGCATCACGATCTCATTGAAGCAGGTGTTGTCGTACTGTCCAAGTGACTCGTGCAATATCTGCACCCCGCACAGGACCATCCCAGGCACACAGGAAGTCCAGTTGCTCCAAGTCCCTGCCAAAGACACCAAGACCATCAGCACACTACCTCTAGGAACTATCATAAAGAAACATGTGTTATTTAAAATATTTGAACATTTTTCACCAGGATATCAAAACCAAGCATAAATCTTTTGCCTCTCAGTTCTAAGAATCACATAATTGGTTATTTTCCTTATAACTGTAGCGCCCTGGTAAACTCAAATATGACATCTTTTTCTATACTTTCTTTCTATATATCTCACACTTGATAACATCTAGGATTGCTCTCTATGTTATCTTCTGTATTGTTTGTGCAGAGATAAAGCCTGTATTATCTTCATAAGGTCGCCAAAAAAAGGCCAATTTGTCCTTTTTTGTGTGATTTATAGGTTATTTTAAGGAATTAGTGTTTAAATAAATCCAAAACACAGACATGAAACGCATTTAAAATTTGATGTGTTGTAATTACTTACTTGCTTCAAAACTGGTGAGTGATCCAACGTTTAACAGTACCACAAAAATCTCACATCTAAAGGAAGTTGCTGGTATTTTCCTGCAAAACCTCTAACCAGCGGAACTAATCCCACGAATTTATCATTCCAGTAATCAGCTCACTCCCGGCCCAAGGTTCATTGAAAGGTTCATATAATATTCTCATAATCAAATGGCACCGGGCATGATTACCGTGCAAGATGTAGGCGTTTGGGCGATTTTTTTTTTTTTTTTTGCATATCTCTCCTTTTTGTTGAGCACTACTGGAGCTCCGTGAAGCATTCATTGGTCACTTGGCTGGGTGGTATAGTGATTCCTGTGCACTAAAGTCAGTAATCTGTGGCATGGGTCGCTTTGATAGCTGTGGTGAAGGTCACTTTCATTGTTGGTCTGCGGTTAACTTTGGCGTTGGAGATGATCTTGTTTGATATCTCTGTCAGCATCGGGATCTGGTCGTTGATGATGGCGAGGATGTCGCCGCGGTCGGTGATCCATGTACTAATATTCCTGGCGAACACGGTTCTGTTCGCCTGGTAGCGTTATGGTGGCATGAGGGTGAGGCCGGCATTTTGCAAGGCTGTCGTGGTGGTGGTGGTGAATATCTTCTCAAGGTCCGAATCACCGGAGAAGAGCAGGTGCACACTCAATTGTCTCCAGGATGTCGGCCCGTGAGACGTTGGCATTCGGCCGGTGAGACGTTGGCAGCGGCGGAGATTTGTGCTAAGATCTCGGCAGTGGAGAGAACAGAGGTGAGGCGAAAGCAAATCTTAACCCTATGCAACATGGTACAGGTGGAACCTGGACCATAGAAGTTTTGGGTCGGCAGAAAGGATACTGTACCACCCACTCTACAGAACGTCGTGGTTTTCGATGTCTAGTGGAGTGGTTCGAGGTTGCTAGTATATGTGTCCATGAGGGTTGCAGAATGTCTCCCTCAATTCAATCTCCCTCTTGTATGTCGCCAACCTTCTCTATGCTTTCTACTGCTTACTTTAATACCATTTAAAAAGGCTGAAGTTCAAGTTGTTTGAGCGTATATTCTTTTATTGGATACTAGCTGTACCTGCCCATACGTCGCTGAGCAACAGCAACCCTCCCCTGTCAACCATCCTCCCCCACCATTCGCCCAATCCCCCATCCCCTCATCCTCCCATCCATTCCCCCCTTCCCCGTCCCTTCGTCCTCCCCTACCCTCCTTCCCCACCCTTTTGCACTCCCCACCATCCATCACTCCCGTCCCCTTGTACTCCCCACCAGTCCCCCATTCCCCGTCTCCTCGTCTTCCCAACCATTCCTCACTACCCCGTCCCCTCGTCCCCCCAACCATTCCCCACTCCTCCGTCCCCTCATCCTCCTAACCATTCTCCACTCCACCGTCCCCTCGTCCTCCTCACCATCTCCCACTTTTCCATCCCCTCATCCTCCCTACCATTCACCCCTCCCCTCGTCATCCCCACCATCTCCCACTCCCCTGTTCCTTTGTCCTCCCCACCATTCTTCATTCCCCTGTCCCCCACCAACCACAACTCCCCCGTCGCCTCGTCATCCCCACCATCACCCCCTCCCCTGTTTCCTTGTCTTCCCCACCATCCTTTCCCCTCATCCCTCATCCTCCCAATAATTTCTCACTCCCTTCTTGAGGTTATCTTGAGATGATTTCGGGCTTTTTAGTGTCCCCGCGGCCCGGTCCTCAACCAGGCCTGCACCCCCAAGAAGCAGCCCGTGACAGCTGACTAACACCCAGGTACCAATTTTACTGCTAGGTAGCAGGGGGCATAGGGTGAAAGAAACTCTGCCCACTGTTTCTCGCCGGCGCCTGGGATCGAACCCAGGACCACAGGATCACAAGTCCAGCGTGCTGTCTGCTCTGTGGGAACCGACCTGTGAGATTTATATATATTTAATTTATATGAATTTATATAGAATTTATATTTACGTTAATTTATATATTTCGATAGCAATTTGTATGATGTTAATTAAGTGGACTGTATTTCTGCAATAATCTCACAAATCGATCCACTGCACATTAGGGGGGGGGGGTTATATTGAATTTATATATATGCAGCCAATCAACTACATATTAGTGTACATTGAAGAGGTTCCTTATCTTATTTGTACAGCAGGCCTTAGTCCACCAGGTATAACTAGGATGTAGACACCAAATTTTCCTCGTGTGAGGTAGCTTCCATCACCCTGGTAACTGATACACAAAGCATGCTTCCTCGTCTTGACCTGTCAAAAGGGCGCTAGCTATAAAGCCAGAATCCTAATATATGACAGCCATATCAGAGAAAACACTATACAATGAACCATAAAGACCAAGGCTTAATTACCTTGAGTCGATCATTTGTGATCTCACTGGCTCACCCAATATCTACCCAACATTAATGGCCATAAATGAATAGATAAACGGGTTTCGGAAAGACACCTCCCTTGTATTTGCTGACAGCGTGTCGATGATGGAAGACCACTACTCTGATCTTCGTCACACTTCGTCCAAGAGAATTTATAGTAGTTACTAGCTCCAACGACTCTGGTCTTAAACAACAATAACAATGGCTGACCACTCCCTCCTCACTGACGCTACTGGCCTACATTGTCCATATATCAGAAAGTGATAGAAGGGTCACATTTACTCTATTTTAATACTGATAATTAAGTTAATTTATATGAGATGTTTTTATGATGTAAAAGTCCAAAGACTAATGTATTTAAGAATAATTCCCACCATAATAGGTGGTGAATTTATAATAGTATGTGGTAATGATATCCCATTTTCTATAGACGGAAAGTTCCACTACAAGTTACATTTTCTATGGGTAACTTATGTATACAATGGCAGCAATATTATCTGCCTGTATGTAATATTATTAAATTGTGTCAGATTTTCCGACATGCTCGGCCGACCGGCTCCCTCGTCCAATGCATTTCCAAATGATCTGATGTTCCCATCAGAAAATTGGGAACATCAAATAATCTGAAGTTCTCATCACTGATTTTTAAGAAAAACAAAATCTAGGTGAAGTTTCAAATTTGTTGCAGCATGATTAGAGTTAAAAATTAAGTTTTAACATAAATGAGAAAATCGCAGATGCAGTGTTAACATAGGTAGGGGTCTAATCTTGCAAAGGACATGAGAGTAACTTGATATGAGCTGACCAACAGACTTCGGAATTATGTGTATGAAATTAATATCTATTATTATATTTGTCCTTAATCTCCATTGATTATTATACATATCTTGTTTCCAACTTCAATAAAATTTATCGTATTTTCTTTGTTAGTCATCACCAATTTTTGGGGATGTGGAAAAATTTCTACATCAGATATACACACTCTAATATAACAACCATAAAATGTTAATTTACATTAGTTAGTCATAATAGGATTACGGAGATTGGGAAAGGCAACTACAATCAGCTTGTCACAAATATCATCTAACTAATGTTACAATATATAATACACCAGTCTAAGAGCTGGTAACCCAGGAAAATTCATTATACTATTTAATTAATTATCTCAATTATACATCCAATAACAATATGAGATTTTACAAAACCCTCCTTACTCTTCTCGATAAATTTGTCACCTGAAAGTGCTGAGGAGGAAGGAGGAAGACTGTGTAAAAAAAGGGCAGCTATGAGTGTTGTGTTAAGTGTGATTGACTGGGGAGTTGAAATATTACGAGGTTGTTGACATATCACGAGGACTAAACGCCATGTCTTGTTAGTTTATGGCCATATAACTCTCAGATGGTTAGTAGGTTAAGCAGCATGAAAACAACACCGCAAGGGTAAGACTCATTATTATAACAACCCAAATTTCGTTTGTTACACCTGTACTTTACATGTTATTGTCAGTTTTTATGGTATAACTTGTTGGCAGGTAAAGTGTGACCCACGAGACATCAGTTGAGCTGGACCACCAGGTCCACCCGATGCCATTAAACCTGTCCACCAGGAACACACTTAAGAGCGTTCCAAGGATGTCTGATGTTGGAGGATCAGCTCTCACACTACTTAAACAGCTGAGGTCATTTAAAATGTTCTTTATAGTAGAGTACCTGGTTGATGGGGTTCTGGGAGTTCGTCTACTCCCCAAGCCCGGCCCGAGGCCAGGCTCGACTTGTGAGAGTTTGGTCCACCAGGCTGTTGCTTGGAGCGGCCCGCAGGCCCACATACCCACCACAGCCCGGTTGGTCCGGCACTCCTTGGAGGAATAAATCTAGTTTCCTCTTGAAAATGTCCACGGTTGTTCCGGCAATATTTCTTATGCTTGCTGGGAGGACGTTGAACAACCGCGGACCTCTGATGTTTATACAGTGTTCTCTGATTGTGCCTATGGCACCTCTGCTCTTCATTGGTACTATTCTACATTTTCTTCCATGTCGTTCACTCCAGTACGTTGTTATTTTACTGTGTAGATTTGGTACTTGGCCCTCCAGTATCTTCCAGGTGTATATTATTTGATATCTCTCTCGTCTTCTTTCTAGTGAGTACATTTGGAGGGCTTTGAGACGATCCCAATAATTTAGGTGCTTTATTGCGTCTATGCGTGCCGTATATGTTCTCTGTATTCCCTCTATTTCAGCAATCTCTCCTGCTTTGAAGGGGGAAGTGAGTACTGAGCAGTACTCAAGACGGGACAACACAAGTAAATTTACATCTTAGCTAAATTCTACCAAATGTAAATGTGTAAAAAAATGTGCTAAGGGAAGTTACTAGAGAAAATAAATTATAAAATACAGACCACTTAGAAGTAATAAATTCAATCCCTTAAAATAATAATGAAATAAATCACCGTTATGTTTTTCCACATATTTTATGGTTCATCGAACCGGGATAGTCTAGAGAGTTAGACTATTATTACATTTAAAGAATCAGTGCAATAATATATTAAACACACATCGCCAGTCACAGACTGGTCGGTAAGTAAGTAAGTAATTATCAAAAGAAGGCACCAAACCGGAAAGGCTATGTAGCACCATCAAATACGCAAAATAATCAGAGGGCGCTAAATATCACCAAGGATGCCAATACGAGAACAAAAACGCATAAGGCGAACGATATCAAAAGTATCCGAGTCACCAAGAATTCTATCGAGGGACAGGTGACCGCGAGGGGCGGTCGGAAAGCAAGACACACGCTCGTCCTGGAAGTCAGGACATTCAAGAAGGACATGCACGACCGTAAGAGGGACAATGCAACTAGGACAATAAGGAGCAGGGCGGCGCTCCATCAAGTGACCATGGGTTAAGCGAGTATGGCCAATACGCAACCTCGCCAGAGCTGTTTCCCACCGCCGGTTACGGTGGAAGGAGGACGGCCACGAGGAAACACAACATTTAAGAGTACGTAGCTTGTTACCAGTAACAGACAACCAAGAAGCCTGCCAACGGGTAAGGACTGAGGAATGGATAACCGGGTAAAAGTCGGAATACGGAATGCCTTTACGAGAGATGGGACAAGAGCGGACAGCTTCCTTAGCGGCAGCATCCGCACGCTCATTTAAAGACACGCCAATATGGCTGGGAACCCAACAAAACTCAACCGACTTAAATTTACTGTGAACGAGAAACAGCCAATGCTGGATCTCGACAACTACTGGTTGAACTGGATTAAAGCACCCGAGAGCCATGAGGGCACTACGAGAGTCAACAACAACCACAAAGGAAGACTGACAACGAGAAAGCAGGAGACGAAGAGCATAGAGAACAGCATAAAGTTCCGCTGTAAAGATGCTAGTCTCCGGAGGCAAGCGACACATATAAGTGCGATCAGGAAAAACAACAGAGTAGCCAACACCGTCCGCTGACTTAGACCCATCGGTGAAGACAGAAACGGAGCGGGAGTGAGAAGAAAAGTGCTCAAGGAAAAGGCGTTTTAGAACCGTAGGAGGGGTAAAAGCTTTAGTGATACGAGTCAAGGATGTACAAAACCGCGGAAGAGGGACCCTCCACGGGGGCAAAGAAGGAACAACACGAGGAGAAACACCAGAAATACGAACGGAAAGAGAATCCTGTAGGCGAGATAACCGGACAGAAAGAGGGAGGTGGTGAAGAGGAACAGGAACCGCAGGAGGGGTAAAAGTTAAAGCACGACAGAGGCGAGAGGAAGGATGTTGCAAGGACCGCGCAAGATAGCGAAGACAGTAGCGATCACGGCGGTCCTGGAGAGACAGGAAGCCAGTGTCAACATACAAGCTAAGGACGGGAGTCGAACGAAAGGCACCAGAACTGAGGCGCAACCCAGTATGGTGCAAAGCATCAAGACGGCGAAGAGTAGAAGGAGAAGCAGACGAGTAAGCAGGGCAACCATAATCGAGCTTAGACAGGACGAGAGAGGAATGTAAAGCAAGGAGAGCGCGCCTATCTGCCCCCCAAGAAGTATGGGACAAGACCCGAAGGAGGGTAAGGGCCTTAGAGCACTCAACACGGAGGTAAGAGATATGGGGAGACCAAGACAAACGAGTGTCAAGGAATAACCCCAAAAGCTTCGCGGAATCTTTGTATTCAAGGGGATGACCATAAAGTGACAAAGAGGGACGAAGAACAACCCGTTTCCGCGTAAAAGTCATGACACAAGTCTTAGAAGTAGAGAACTTGAAGCCATGACCCGTGGCCCAAGACGACACGGCATCAATTGCAAGTTGAAGCCGGCGTTGAAGGAGAGGCGAATCATCACCCTGACAACAAAGGGTAAGATCATCGACATAGAGAGCGGAGAAGACACCAGAAGGAAGAGAGGAAAGAAGACCATTGAGGGCAACCAGAAAAAGAGTAGTGCTCAGAACACTACCCTGGGGCACACCTTCGTATTGCTGAAAAGAGGGAGACAGAGCGGTACCAAGGCGCACCCGAAAGGAACGACGAGAGAGGAAGCTGCGGAGAAAGAGAGGGAGATGACCACGAAGGCCAAAAGAATGAAGTTGAGATAGGATATGATAACGCCAAGTGGTGTCGTAAGCCTTTTCTAGGTCAAAAAGGACGGCAACAACGGAGGTCTTCGCAGCAAAAGCAGTACGAATATAGACCTCCAAGGTCACCAGGACATCTGTCGTGCTGCGGCACTTGCGGAAACCAAATTGAGAAGGGGAGAGGAGGTGATGGTGTTCCAGGAACCACATCAGACGAACGTTAACCATACGTTCAAAGAGTTTGCAGACACAACTTGTGAGAGCAATAGGGCGAAAGTCCTTAGGGGAAGTACCCAGAGACCCCGGTTTGCGAACAGGGAGGACAACGGCATCGAGCCAGTCCTCAGGGACTGACGACGACTCCCAGATCCGATTATACAGACTCAGTAAATACTGAGACGTGCTCGGAGGGAGATGGCGAAGCATCTCATAATGAATACCATCGGAGCCCGCCGCCGTAGAACCGCAGAGGGCCAGGGCAGAACGAAGTTCAGAGAGAGAGAAGGGATCATTATAGGGAAGCTGAAGATGAGTGCAGAAATCTAAAGGACGAGACTCAAGGACAGGTTTACGAAGAAGGAAAGATTGGGGAAGATGAAGACCAGAGCTAACAGAAGAAAAGTGGGAACCCAGTTCGGAAGCGACCTGCAACGGGTCCGCCACAAGAGTATCATGGAGGCGAAGGACCGGTGAAACATCGGGAACGAACTTACCCGCTATCTTGCGGATACGCTTCCAGATCTGGGCCAGAGGGGTTTCGGACGTAATTGTCGAGACATAAGATGCCCAACATTCACGTTTAGCCGTACGGATGGCCCTACGGGCCACCGCACTCGCTTTCCGAAAGAAAAGGAAAGAATCGGTCGTCTGCCGACGGCGGTGCTTCTTCCAGGCTGCACGCTTACAGCGGACAGCCCGAGCACAGTCCGCATTCCACCAGGGAACGCACTTCCGTGGACCCCGAGAGGAAGAGCGAGGAATAGAGCGGAGGGCAGCGTCGAAGACAGTGTCATGAAAAAGGAGGAGAGCGCGAGAGAGGGGCAGAAGGGAGAGGTCAGAGAGAGTAGCACTGAGGGAAAATAGGGTCCAGTCCGCCTTAGCAAACTGCCACCTAGGGAAAGAGAGGGAAGGGCGAAAAGAGAAAAAGGAAACAAGGATGGGGAAATGATCACTTCCATGGAGGTCATCAAGAACCTGCCACGTGAAATCTAAGTAAAGAGAAGAAGAGCAGAGAGAAAGATCAAGACAAGAAAGGGTGCGAGTTCGAGAGTCCAAATGAGTGGGCTCACCAGAATTCAGAAGAGACAGGGAAGAAGAGAGGAGAAACGGCTCAAGGAGGCGACCCCGGGTATTCGTCAGAACGTCACCCCAAAGAGAATGACGACAATTGAAGTCACCCAGCAGGAGCACAGGCTCCGGCAAGGAGTCTAGGAGGTGTTTCAAATCAGGAAGAGAGAGCGGGACACTCGGGGGGAGATAAATGGAACAAACTGTGTACCATTTCCCCACAAAGATACGAGCAGCAGAACAATGGAGAGGCGAAGGAAAAAGTAAAGGAACAAAGGGAACATCTGCACGAATCAAGAGAGCAGAAGAATTAGAAGCCCCAGCAATGGCTGGGGGGGGGGGGAGAGAAAGGAATAGCCACGAAAACGACCAGGACGAGCACCAAGCATTGGCTCCTGGAGACAGACACAAAGGGGCGAAAACCGCGAAATCAGAAGTTGGAGTTCGAGGAAATTGGCGTAATAACCTCGAACGTTCCATTGAAGAATGGACAACGACGGGAAGAGAAAGGACAAAAACAGAGAACAAGGAAGAAACAAAGGCGAAAGAGCAACAGAGCACGTTAAAGAATATCAGGGTCGGGATCAGGGTCAGCAAAGTCAGGGTTAGGGGGCATGGGTAAACTGAGCAAAGACGGAGGGAAGGAAACGGGAGAACAGATCAGAGGTGGGCGGGCGGGGTTCGGAGGAGGAGGAGGAAGAGGAGGAGACAACGGAGAGGAGCAGTCAAGGACACCAGTAGGAAGAGGGGGAGTAGGAAGAGGGGGAGTAGAAAGAGGGGGAGTAGAAAGAGGGGAGCGCACCCCAGCAAGAGCAGCAACCGAAAGGGAAGCAGGGGCCAAAGAAACCTCCATAGCAGGAACAGGGGGCGCAACCACTGAAACGGGAGGGGAAGGAGCAACAGAGCCAGAAGTAGGAGCTAAGGAAGAAAGCGAAGCCTTCTTACCCGCCGGGGAAGAGGAAGGAGAGGAGCCAGGCTTACGCTTCTGACTTAAAGAGACAGGTGTCCCAGCAACTACGTACCGGGCAACGGATTCCAGTGTCTCAACAGGAGAAGCCGAACGAGAGCACACACGACGGCCGTTAGGAGAGCGATGGACATCCGCCTGCACCGACAGGCGGCGGGGAGAGCCGATAGATGGAGGAAGAGGATGGGAAGGAGGATCGGAGGGGGACGAGGAAGAAGACACAGGAGACATGACAGACCGGGTTGAAAGAAGGGGAACCCCAGACAGAGGACCAGGAGGGGGACCCCTCGGGAAAGAACTCAAAGGAACAGAGGAGGGGGCAGTGGGCGTATCAGGGTCCAAGGCCCGGAAACGGTTGAGAGTCTGAGGAAGGGGGGAGGGACGAGGAGAGGAAGAGCGCAACACGCGAGCATAAGAGATGTTAGTATAAGGCGGGAGCCGGCGAACCTGGCGCCTCGCCTCAGGAAAAGACAAACGCTCCCGGTGCTTCAGGTTAAGGACGGCCGCCTCAAGCTTGTAATGGACACAGGCACGGGAGAACGTAGGATGGGCCTCACCGCAGTTGAGGCAGCGAGCTTGGGGAGAAGTGCACTCCGACTTAGAGTGACCTTCACTCCCACACAAAGGACAGAGAGAGACAGTCCCAGAGCAGCGGAGGGCACCATGCCCAAACCTCCAGCACTTATTACAAAGTCGAGGAGAAGGAATATACTCCTGGACAGAGCACCTAGCACCAGCAAGAATGACAGAGGATGGAAGGGTCCTACCATCAAAGGTGATCTTCACAACGCGAAGGGGTTGATGGCGACGACCACGAGGGGGACGAGTAAACGAGTCAACCTGGAGGACAGAATGGCCTTGGGCATCAAGGATATGCCGAATATCATCGTGGCAATCCTGCAGATTCCGAACACCGGTTGCAACATGGGGTGGGAGGAGAATAGTGCCAACACTGGAATTCATCTGAACGTTCTTGGAGACCCGAACAGGGATCTCGCCAAGGCAAGATAAGGCAGCCAAGCGGGACGCCGCATCCTGAGAAGGAGCAGCAACGACACGTGTACCGAGACGAGTGGGGTTGAAAGTAACACACGCATCCACGGAATCTACAAGATGCCGATGGAGGGAGAAATCGTCAGGAGGCGCAGAATCAAAAGGGAGGAGATCAAAGTATTTGGCCCATGAAGCAGGACCAAACAAGGCCTGATACGCATCAGCACGGGAAGGAATCGAGCGAGTGCGGTTGGGGCGCGAACGGCGTTGAGAACCCCTAGAGAGAGAGGGGTCAAAAGGCGCAGTAGTCACAACGAAAGACTTAGCCACACCAGGGGACGAAGTGGTCACCACCGGGGGCTGGAGGCTCGACCCAACCTCAGAGGAGGGAGGGGAGCTGGGGGAAGAAGTCAGGACGGTCAAAGGAGGAGCAAGGTCGGGGCCCAACGCAGCGGGAGCTACAGAGCCTGGTCTTCCAATACAGGCCGACTCGGGGGCTTGGTCGCCCACCCCACGAGCCTGAGAGGGTACAACGGAAACATTCAACGACATAGAGACGAAAAGTGACAAATTCATCCACGAATGTGCCCCCATACCCACCATGGAGCCACAATTAGAGGCAGGACACCCAACAGGAAGCTATCGCTGATCACGCCGGGGCCCCCTAGGGGTGCGTCGTGAGTATACGCCCCACAAACGCCACCTTAAGAACCGTCAGTCCGTCGAGATCGGGTTCAGCGACGAAAGGGGGATTGACAATAAAAGGTTCCCCTCGCTCGAGACGTCGGGTACTACAGTTCTACGGGTGCAAGAGTATGCCTCCTCAAGCACCCGGGCGTCAAAATAGAAGAAGACCAAAGAAATAATCCAAAACAAGCAAAAGGTCGGCAGGAAACGACAAGCAGATAGGAGAAGAGGGGGGAGAAAAACGAAACATAAGGAAAAGGAAAAGCGATCCGGCACAATTGGAGAAGACAGCAGCAGGAGTGCAAGGCCAGAAAAGGACAGAGGACTGCCCAACGGAGCATCACACTCCGGCAGCCGTCCACCAAGCCCCCTCACGACGCCAACGGGCCGGAAGGGGAGGGGGAGACTGGTCGGTAGTCAAACAGTGGAGCTCATCCACCAAATTCATCGAGTGTTATATCTGCGGAGTTTAACGCATACATTAAATCCAACCAAATTGCGGCTACGCTTTCATGGAGTTTATCTACAGTAATTTGTGGTGTTTAATTTCGTGAAAGATCACTAATAAAATAATTAATTCTACCAAATAACACCAGAGGTTAACAAGAGGCTACCAACACCAATTGTTTACATAATTTATCTTGAGCAGAGATTTATTTAATTAATATATAAATTATAAACACAATTAATATATTGCACTGGTCTACTGCACTACATTATTCTATAGCTAGTTTTAGAGTAAGATAGCCATAGTCTAGAGTTTGTATTAAATATTGAACAACCTAGCACCATAATCTATTGTGATGACCCCCCCTTTTATAGGGGTGAACGATACTAGCACGAGATGTGTTGTATATCTTTAATATTTATCTATTTTTATATGTTTAACTGTAATTATTTCATTTTTGGGTGTTAATAAGTGTCTCTGTCCTAACTAAGGGTGACTTTGAAGAACTAACTTGAAATACTCCAACACTGACATTGATTATCACTCAAATAATTTGTGTGTATGATTAAACATATATATTACCTTTATGCGCCAACCTCCAAGGAAGTATGATTTGTAGCCTAGTGGCAAGATTACCCTAGGTGACCTAGTAGTGATAACCCTAGGCTTTCACTACTCAAAATTTTAAATTTTTCTATGAAAGATTATCCTTGTTATCTTCTTATAGAATCTATGGGATCATCTAAACTTAATTATTCAGTCAACATGGCTGATCCATAGAGAATAAAGTGTGTCTTAGCAGCAGAATAGGGTCACCTGACAAGACGGCTCAACAAATATGAGAATTTGTCACAAGAGTCTCCAGTTGATTTCATTCCCCTGGAAATCTATCTGTGGGTGGCCAATAACAAATTCGATCAAGTAAAAGGAAAGATCGAGTTATAAAGAGATGCGATCCATGCCAGTAACACTGACCATGATGATATGGATAAAATCATGGCAGAACTTGCAGTGTATGAGGATGTTACTCAGACTATGTTGAGTCTTTGGCTCAACTTACTAGATGCACATAAAGCAGCACAGTCTGCAATAGTGTCTTAATTCAGTACAGCACAGTCAGAGGACGATTACCTCCTCTAGACTTACCAACCTTTGCTGGACTGGACAAAGAAAATTGGAACACTTTTTGGATGTCTTTTAACACTCATGTTTATTCTAAGACATCCATACCAAAGGTGACAAATTTCTCATATCTTCAAATCCTCCTCAAAGGGGAAGCGAAGAAGGCTGAAGCTAATCTCTCCCTTGATGAGGACACTTATGATATAGTTAAAAAGTTGTTGAAGGACAACTACAACAAAGAACTAAGTATATCTAATCTTTTCTATCATTGATAGATTTAAATACCCTTAGCAATCGACCAGACTCCCTTCAATACTTTAGGTTCGAAGTGGAGTCACTTGTGAAAGCCCATAGCTCCAAAGTAAATGTGCAGACTTCCAAATAGTCACTAAAACTATTCATCCAGAGGAAACTTCCTCGGGATGTTATAGCAGAAATTTGCTCACATTATAAGACAGACATCCTATCTCTAGATGAAATATTTGAGAGATTGAGAATAACTGTCAATGGAATGAGAGATCATAGCAAATTTTAATCTGACACTGAAAAGTCATCCACTGATAATTCAGCGAGACCAACGAGTACGACATGCACTCTTACTAAACCTAAATCAACCACCTCCACTCCAAGGTGGAAATTTGGCAGTGTGGGCAAATATGTAGTGGGTCCCTCCAAGTCTACAGTTACTGTGTCACCCAAGGCAGTGACTCCCAAACGTTCTGTAGGCTGGATGGATGACGTGTCTATTCTGTAATGAAGAACATTCCATACACCACTGCACTAATTACACTGATTATACCACACTTGTAAAGCGACTCACAGAGTTGCATATATGCACCAGGTGCCTCAGGTCACATAACACTAATGCCTGTACAACCCAACTGTGCACTTGCAACAGGTGCAATAAAGGGAAGCACCATTCGGTACTGTGTGGGGATATAAAATTAAAGTCCCAAAGAACCAAGGTGGAGGAAGAGACTTCCACCTCCGACCAGTACTGTAACGTATGACAAGACATGAGTGTTCTATCAACAAAGGCTAAGAATAATTGCGACTTTGCCAACTGCCCAACTTACACAAAAAAATAAGAAGGGCCAAGGTCAACACCCACGGGATATTTAACCATGGGGTCCCAAAAAACATTTGTCACCCAAGAAGTGGCAGATAAATTCAATTTAAAACCCGTTTCACAGGCAAAACTAAATATATGAGTTCCTCACCAACACAAGACCCCAAGTCTACAAAGTGGTCCAACCATAAGTACGTTTTGGCGGTTATGCCCGACTTATCCAGACTATCATATTAGACAAAATCCCATCTAACCTATATATTCATGGTCTAGGGACAACAGCCAAATTCCTACAAGAAAAGGGAATTAAGTTGGCTGACAACAAAATAACATCTGATCACCTCTCCAGCATTGGATTCTTTGTAGGTGCAGATTATTATCATAAATTCACCCTTGGACAAACTAAAAGGCAGGGAATGAACATGTTATTATCTGTGGGAGACACTTTTCTCATTGGCTCAGTATTGAGTCTGAAGGAACCCACACCTGTAGACAACCAAGAAGTCAACCCAGTGATGGTTGCGTAACTAGGCAGAGAACAGTCACCACTTAAGTTCATAGACATGTCTGACGATGAGCTTTGATTTCCCAGTACATAAATTGTGGGATCTAGCCTCCTTAGGTAACATCCCTATAGAACCTAGTGCAGATGATGACTAGACATACAAACAATACATGGACTCAGTTGTCTACAGGGACAACCAATACTGGGTCAAGGTTACCATGGAAGCTGAATCATCCTCAACTACCAGTAAATCCTTTCAAGACAAAACCAATTAAGGTCTCAGGTATTTCACTTAAATAGTCAACATGAGAACCTGAAATTGTACATGACATAATACAACCAATTTATCGAAGTTGTAACCAATGATGACCCTAAGGAAGGATATTATTTGCCACATCATGCAGTAATGGCATATTCGGCCACTACCCCACTGAGGATGGTGTTTAACTGCAGTGCTAAGACCAAGCAGAATAGTGTCTCATTGAATGACAGCCTTCAAACTGGCCCTTTCTTGACACAAAGGCTGCACGAATTGTTGTTAAAGTTGCACATAGGGACTTGTACATACATGGCCAATATAAGCAAGACATTCTTTAGGGTAGGGAGCCAGTAGGCCGAGCGGACAACACACTGGATTTGTGATCCTGTGGTCCCGGGTTCGATCCCGGGCGCCGGCGAGAAACAATGGGCAGAGTTTCTTTCACCCTATGCCCCTGTTACCTAGCAGTAAAATAGGTACCTGGGTGTTAGTCAGCTGTCATGGGCTGCTTCCTGGGGGTAGAGGCTTGGTCGAGGACCGGGCTGCGGGGACTCTAAAAATTCTGAAATCATCTCAAGATAACTATAACCTCAAGATAGGCCTCCAAAAAGAGGACCGAAATTACACCAAGTTCCTATGGATAATGGAACCTAGTGATCCAAACAAGTGAATTAATAGCACAGGTTTGCATCAGTTTTTGTTTGGAGCTATTTCTTCACCGTTTCTGCTTCAAGCAACCTTAGACCCGCATTGGAAGAAGTTCAATAGCCCAAATAAAACTTAAACTAGCAATAACCTGTATGTAGACAACGTCCAAGGAACAACCAGCAGTGAAAAGGAACTGCTAAACATATAGAATGAGGCCAATCGAGAGTTGTTGGGAGCAATATGCCTCTCCAGTCATAGCCCTCCAATAATGTAAAACTAAATCAACTGATCTAGTCAGAATTTCCTGACTACCAAATACTTCAGAAGACGAAAGTATTAGGAGTCGAATGGGAAACAACATCTGACCAATTAACAATAAAAACTGTGGAACCAGAAACCATCAGCCTAACAATGAGGAAACTACTATCCCAATTCAGCAAACCATTCAGCCATTTGGGATTATTAAGTCCCATATTGATAAATGGGAATTTGATGTTGCAGGAATGCCGCCAAGAGAAGATAGGCTGGGATGATTCACTAACACCAGCCTTGCAAGAAAAGTGGCAGGGGTTAGTGAAGGATCTAAGTATCCTTCTAAGTATCTAAGTCTGTCAAGTTCCCTCGAAACAAAGTACATCAAAATCACCCAATTAAGCTGTGTGTTCTGTGATGCCCCAGGAAAGGCTTGTGGCATAGTAGCCTTCTTAGCAACTAATGAGCAAGCAAATTTGCTTACATCAATGGCCAGGGTAGCACCATTGACGAAACGGTCATTGCAACAATTGGAGTTAACCGCCCTACTGCTAGGAGTAAAATTGGCTCATTTTCTGTCCTAACCTGAAGTATCATCCACTTTGAAGAAACAGTGGTATGGTCAGATAATGAGGCAGTACTACAGTGCATGCAAAATAACAAGAGCAAAATGCCTTACGTGAGCAATCGCATAAAGGAAATAAGAGAGTAGCCTGCTAGCAGCTGAGTACAAACTCAGATATGGACCCACAAAAGAGAATCCTGCTGACTATCTTTCCAGAGGCCTGACGTTGAAACGTCACCACATCCAAAACTGAGATGTGGTTCCATAGACCTCAGTGGCTAGTCAGTTATCAGTGGCCTAAATAAAAACCCACAAGTCCTTGTGACCAATGTCACTGCTCCCAATGAGATTCTAGAACCACCCCCAGATTTTGGTAATTGATCCTACTCAGTACTCTGATCTAAATAAATTATTCAGTCACTCAAAGGGTGTTTGATTTCTTGAGTAAAATAGGACTCAAACATAAATACCCTCGTGCTCTGATATATTGGGTAAAGCAAGCCCAAATCCAAACATATGGGAAGGATTTTGAGAACCTCCCTGATAAGACCATGATCTAAATCTTTGGATTGACACAATTACAACATTTTGCAATGAGGTAGGAGCATACAACATGCAAATGTTGATTTAGAAGTTAAACATCCATCGTATCTCCCTTCGCAACCACTGAATAAGAGGATCATTATATTATATATACGCAGACCCTGCATCCTATGTGGGGGAAATCTGGCTCCAGTATAATACTAATAAAATGTATAATTTTATGAATGCAAGAAAATTAATTCTAAGGTAGCTCGAAGGACCAGAATCTTTTAAATGAGAAAATCAGTGATTTATAGATCTATGATTATATATGAATAAATTATATTAAGCAATGACTGTATATTATATAATTCTAGAGTCACCCTCCCATGACACATTTTGGGGTGGGTATTCTATAAGATTAGTCTATGTGTAACATATATTATGCAATAATAATAATGAAGATAATATGCACACACATAGATAATGAGATAAATAAGTAATGCAAGAAATACTACTGCAATGTAAAGATTAATAATTCATAAAGGCAATATCAGATAAATATGGACTCTGAATAATAAAGTACTATCTACAATGAAAACTTATTAAATCTCAGATGTGACAGAGACGTTGATGCAGTCCACTGTATGACAGTCTGGAAACAGTTTGAGATAGCTATACTTGGAACACGTGAGGGTATGGCGATCACACTTCCTCAGGGGTGTTGCACCATGCTGCAATAATTATATTTCCATAATTTCCACTCCAAACTGGAATTCACACACATATAAAATAATATCTAGATATTTGGAGAGCAAAGAGCTGCACTTACATGGGATTATTTATTACAACTGCAGCGTCACGACATGGCTACCTATATTAGTTACGAATTTATGAGCTCAATAAATAAACTAAAAGGTAAAAATGCCTGCCCAACTGCTGTCTGTGATTCTGGTAAGCTGCGTCCTCAGTCTAGCGTCCAGGGATGTAAGGATACCTTCTGGATGGTAAGATTTGTTGGGACCGCTTCGGAGCACTGTGCCGCTTGTTCTAATATGGCAAGAGTCCTCTCTCCTCCCTCTCGAAAGTTGCGCATGCGTATTTGCTCCCAGTAGGGGCTCGAACATAGATTTTATTTATTTATTTATTTACACTAAATAGGGAAGGTGGCGTTTATATATATTATTGATGTTTTGTTCCAATACTTTATGTGGTGATGTTTAATTCTCACAGTGCAAGTCAGTTAATGTAGACTGCACAAATAAAACAGACTTGCTTGGTGGTGGAAATAATTTTAGATTATGATATTATTTATTGGAATAGCGATCAAGCTGGGTACAGGAATTCCAGTAAACTGTTGTATACTAAAGGTAAACCTATTACTAAATAATTATTCCTCACTAGCAGTACCCAGCCACGCGTTGCTGTGGCTCAGCAACCTTCCTGTCCCCCAGTCCTCCCCACCATTCCCCCCCTCACCCGTATCATCAGCCTCTTAACCATTCCCAACTCCACCGTCCCCTCGTCCTCCCAATCATTACCCACTATCATTCCCTCTTCCTTCCCACCATGTCCCACTCCCCTGTCCCTTTGTCCTCCACACCATTCTCCATTCCCCATCCCTCGTCCGCACCATCCCAAACTTCCCCATCCCCTCGTCCTTCCCCACGATTACCCCCTCCCTGTCCCATCGTCCTCCCCACATCTCTCACTTCCGTCCCCGTATCTTCCCCACTCCCTTGTCCGATGCCTTCCCAAATGGTCTGATGTTCCCTCAGAAAATTGGGAACAAAGTGATCTGATGTTCCCATCACTGAAATATAAGAAAAAACAGTTAAAAATGAAATGAAAATATAAAAAAAATAAACTATATTCACGAAATGAACGGTATGGTAAACAACACAGCTCAATTCCAACGCAATTCACACAAAATAATTAAATAAAAATGAAAATAAATCTAAATCTATGAAAATTCAATTTATCAATGCAAACAAACATTTAAATGGAATTGTAACATATTTACTATAGCATGTGTGTTGCTCTTGCATGCAACAGATGGCGCTGTTTTTCAAAAAAGCATAGTTTTACCTGTCACAGGTATGGCATCTATACTTATACTTATGAAATGAACGGTATGGTAAAGAACACAACTCAATTCCAACACAATGTCTCCCAAAATAATTCATTTAAAAATAAAAAAAAATAAAAATCTATGAAAATTAAATTTATCAATGCAATCAGAAATATTGAAATGGAATTCATGACATATTTATTATAGTGTGCATGTTGCTATTATGTGCAACAGTTGGCACTGTTTTTCAAAAACGCATGTTTTTACTTGTCAGAGGTAAAAACCTCTATATAGTAGGTATATAAAAAGACGCACCTATTTGCTTGCAACGTTGTGTCAAAATTTCAAAGCAATCGGTGAAGAACTTTTGGAGATTACAGTGTGTGTTGCTTTTACGTCCAACAGATGGCGCTGTTTTTAAAAAACCATGTTTTTTCCTGTCATAAGTGGGGCATGTATATAGTAGATATATAAAAAGACGCACTTATTTGAATGCAACGTTGTGTCAAAATTTCAAAGCAATCGGTTAGAGATTTCAAAGATTTCCTTCACATGAAAAACACAGTTTTCTCACAAAAGCATATTTTAAAAAAAAGCATATAATGGTAAAACATCACAGATGTGACATCTATATAGTATGAATATAAAAACCTGCTCAGATGCGAAAGGAATGTGTGAAAATTTCAAAGCAATTGGTGAAGAACTTTTGGAGATTAGCGATTTTGAACAAACGAACATTTCCATTTTTATTTATATAGACGCCAGGCTGTCCGTCGACTCGCTCTCCTCGTTTGCGTCGTTCAAATGATTTTCTACTGGCATTCCACGTGTAATAGGTAGGCACTTTCGAATACAACAGTGTTTTTGCAAACGCGTCATTTTGACATAACGTGAAGAAAGCAGTAACAGTTGTAGCCGGTGGATTCATAGCTGTTTATTGCACATTTGCAGCTGTGAAATATACGTTTTTCCATTTTCTTGTTTTCAAAACCAAACCAAAAAATACTAACAAAATATTTTGATTCAAACGCAGATGAATCGACACAGCTCAATTTCACCACCAATTGCACTGAAAAATAAGAACAGTTAAAAAAACGAAATGAAAAACAATGAAAAAAGAAACAAACTATACTCATGAAATGAACACTATGCTAAAAAACGTAGCTCAATTCAAAGGCAATGTCACACAAAATAATTAAATCAAAATGAAAATAAATCAAAATCTTTGAAAAACCAATTTATCAATGCAATCGGAAACATTGAAATGAAATTGTACTGTATTTTAAATTGCGTGTGTTGCTCTTACGTGCAACATATGGCGCTATTTTTCCAAAAAGTATGATTTTACCTGTCACAGGTGTTGCATCTAAATAGTAGGTATATAAAAACATGCACGTATTCAAATGTAACGTTGTGACAAAATTTCAAAGTCATCTGAGAAGAACTTTCAGTGATTACAGCACGTGTTGCTCTTACGCCCTACAGATGGCGCTGATTTTCAAAAAAGCATGTTTTTTCCTGACACAGGTGAAGCATGTAAATAGTAGGCATATAAAAATACTCGTCTATTGGAATGCAACGTTATGTCAAAATTTCAAAGCAATCGGTAAAGAGGTTTCAAAGATTTCCCTCACATGAAAAATACATGAAAATCTAAGTTTTTCCAAAAAAAGCATGTTTTTTTTCCCATCACAGACGCGACATTTATATAATATTGTATAAAAAAACCCTGCTCGGATGCGAATGGAATGTTGTGTGAAAATTTCAAAGCTATCTGTGAAGAACTTTCGGAGATTAGGGATTTTGAACAAACGAACATTTCCATTTTTATTTAAATAGATAAAGGAAAGTAAATGGTTACATTTGTGTTAGATCTATAGATATGTGGAAATTTTATTCTCCGTGAGTGACTGACGCAACACTTCATAATTCTAGGAGAAATTAAATGATGTTCCACAACCTAGTACAGTAAATTCTATAATACTAAACTACATATTAGTAGTGTTAGTTAATTATTACGTTTAGTACAGAAAGTACATCCCATTGTACTAAGGATTGGTAAATGAATATTATATGTGTATGAAGCCTAATATAGGAAATACATCCTGCTGTATTAGGGATGAGAATAACTTGTTGGAAATTTCCAACACCTTACATGGTGGGGCACTAGATCCCCTCACCTCAGTCAGACAACAGTACTGACTCCCTCAAGGTCACCAGATTGTAAAGTCCATAATAAAATCCTGTTTAATCTGTCAGAGGAACAACGATCGGGACAGCCACCACTACCTAAGGAATAAGTAGTCCACCTTTGTCCCTTTGAGACTATTGGTGTAGACTGCACACGAGCCATAACTCTATATAGCCATAACTTTTTTAGGGCTTAGTGACAAAATCCCTGTGAAGGAATACGTTTGCCTATTCACCCATGCCTCTATAAGACGATTACACTTAGAAGTGACTTCAGACGTGAATGTAGAGGCATTCATACAGACGTTTTGCGGATTTACTGCCCGTCGATCCTGCCTCAAGTTGATGATCTCTGACAGTGGATCCAACTTGGTGGCAAAGGAACCATGTCTGAGGGAAGTCTGTAACCACCTTGTGGTACGCACTGCCCTGAACCAATGGCCGTATTACTGGAAATTTATATCCCTCCAAGCACCGTGGCATGGAGGCTTCTTCGAGTGGATGGTGGGAACAGTCAAACTGTCTTAGGAAAACTCTACACAGGAAAAAAATCGATCTCCAGAAGCTCCAAACCGTTGTCACGGAAATTGAGTCTTGGACCAATAACCGACTACTGACCTACCCCTCTGATGATAACTCAGAACGTGAGCCACTAAGTCCATCTCATCTGATGTATAGAGGACTTCTTACTCCTTTCGTGTTCTTCACTGACAAGGAACCAGAAGATATTTCATATGTCAGAGAGAGCTACTTGGTTCAGAGTTATAAACATTTGTCCAGAGTAATTAGTCGGTGGGATGAAGTTTGGAACTAAGAATATCTGACTGCTCTGGGGGAGCAGATTGCTTTATCATTCATTAGGGGCGAATAATCCCTACAACAGAATTCAATTACAGCCTGGCGATATTGTTCTGTTAGACAGTGACGGTCCATGTTCAGAGTAGACTCAAGGCCGTATAGTCTCTGTCCATCCAGAGAGCCAGGGTGTCTTGAGAATAGTGAAAGTAAAGTGCAGAGACACCACTAGTCTCGAGAAATTAGGTCTTTTCGAGTTAGCAGCAAATGAAGTCGCTCAAAGACTTCCCACCCTGCCGCTCAAGTATGGGACATCCGTCCTATACGAACTGCCACACAACCGTGCAGAATGAAAGTGAAACAAGATTACCATAATTCTGAAGGGGAGTAATGAAGTGTTCGGCAGTCTTAAATATTGGACTTCGGCCCGTGTTTCTTCCCGCTCCCTTCCCCCCACCCCTGTAATTATGTGGGGAAATTTCCACATCAAATATACAAACTCTAATGAAACAGCCATAAAATGTTGTTAATTTACATTAATCATAAAAGGATGAAAGAGAATAGGAAAGGCCACTATAATCAGTTTTTGTCACAAAATTCATCTGACAAATGTTAGATGTAAAATACACCTTCTGAGACCTGGTAACACAACAAAATTAACTATTTCAATTAATTATTCAGTCAATAACAATATGAGATTATGCAAAACTCTCCTTACTCATCTCGATAAATTTGGCACCTGAAAGTGATGAGGGGGAAGGAGGGAGACTGTGTAAACAAAGGGCAGCTATGAGTGTTGTGTTAATTGTGATTGACTGGGGAGTTGATACGTCACAAGGTTGTTGAACCTACCATGTGGCCACAAACTCTACCAGCAAATCCCAAAGGGCAACGTGACTCACGTTATTCAAAAAAATTTGCAAGAAACAGAGGGAAGTGCTATGTATCCGACTAAACCTCATGTCTTGTTAGTTTATGGCCATATAACTCTCAGATGGTTAGTTGGTTTAGCAGCATGAAAACAACACTACAAGGGTAAGCCTCATTATTATAACAACCTAAATTTCACATGTCACACCTGTACTTTACATGTTAGGTAAATTGTGATCCATGAGACATCAGTTGAGCTGGACCACCAGGATAACCCGACACCATTAAACCTGTCCACCAAGAACACACTTAAGAGTGTTCCAAGGGTGTCTGATGTTGGAGGATCAGCTCTCACACTACTAAAACAGCTGAGGCCATTTTAAATTGTCTTTATATAGTAGAGTAAATTAGTATCTTAGCTAAAATCTACCGTTTAATTACAGTAAGATTAAAATATGAAAGCCCCCTAAAAAAAATATGTGAATGGAAGTGTAGTGACAATAAATTACAAAATACACTCGGCTTAGAAGTAATAAATTAAACCTCTTAAAATAATAATCAAATAAATCACCGGTAGGTTTCCCGACAGGGAAAACATAGTGAAAGTTTATCATCCAGAGGGTGGAGCTGGATATATAATTGATAGGACAGATTATTTTGTTCTGTAATTGGAGCAGATTATAATTTAGTTTGCGAAAATAAATTATGTTGGCATAAGTAAACCTTCAGAGAGGTCATTTACAGATAATCTGGGATATTATCTAAAGATAAGAAAGATCTGACCTTTCATTCGTTTGTCCCCAAGATATTTAAGACGAATGCAGAAAAAAGTTTGGTGAATAGAGCTGATTCATTTTCCTCTACTTTGTACAATTTCGATCTTGAAATAAAATTCTTAATGGAATTGTTCTTGAATAAAGGTTTGTCCTTCCATATTATACAAACCTACATAAAACAAATTTTACAGGATAAATGTTGTTCTCCCTCATATTTCTATGGTGAGGAAAGATCTGAGGTATATTATGTGATCATATTCAATTCTGTTAGTTACATTATTTGAAATCGACCGAGTAATTTTTTCTACAGTGTTCTCCACAAATTGATTTTAGATTATTGTTATTAATTTGAATACCATTGGTTCCTATTTGAAATATAAGGCCATTCTACACACTCAGTTGAGTTTCAATGTTTCACTGAATACACACGTGTATTATACAACTGATCAATCTGTAACGGTACATAAACTGGTATTTTCATTAGGAATTTAAAATTTAAGATAACTGAACATCGAATAGATACACTATAGAGAAGTGTATATAGAGAATAGTGTATATAGAATATCAAACCTATAGAATAGGTTTTGAAATTATCGAAGCTGTCATTCTGGGAAATTAGAGACGACTCTTGAGAAGAGGATCATCCTCGATCACTGAGTCTTGTATAAAAACTTTGGATATTTGTAATAATGGTTCCTTTGACCTAAAATTAATGGAGTCTTTGTATATTAAAAAGTTAAATATATTAAAAGGCCTCCATACCCCCATGCCCTCCCTTTTCCCCCCTCCCAAAACCTCCATTCTCCTCCCCCCCCCCCCCCCAAAAAAAAAATCCTCCAGTATCCCCCACTCTCCAGAGCCCTCCCTTCTCCCCCCCCCCCACTCCCCTAAGCCCTTCCTCCTTCCTCGCCAGTCACAGCCCTCCCAAGCCTCTCCTTCTCCCTCATATCCTCAAGCTGTCCCTTCCTCCATACCCCCTATGCCTCCTCCCTCTAACCCCCCCCCCCCCCCCACGCGCCCCCCCCCCAAGCCTCCCCGTCTCACCCTCCCTGCCAAACCCTTTCTTCTCCCCCATCCCCCAAAGCCCTCCTTCCTCCACCACCCTCCCCGTACCAGATAATCCCAGCCCCCCGCACACCCCAGATCTTCCAGGTCTCCCTTCCTAGGCCTTCCCATCCTGGACCTGCCCTGTTTCCCTGCTTCTGGGGTATCAACAGAAACTGAGGAAGGACAGAAGAGAGTTTCAGGGTGATGTACTCGAACATAGATGGGATTACAAGCAAGGCAAGTGAACTAAGGGAAAGAGCACAAGAAGTAAATCGAACTCACAGAAACAAAACTCTCAAGAATCATAACGAATGGGGTGTTTCCCCAGGATTACACACTAATAAGGAAAGAGGGAGGGAAGTAGGGGAGGAGGCAGAGTGGCCCTTCTAATGAGAAAGGAATGGAGTTTGAAGGAGATGGCTATCCAGGGCAGCGAGGGATTCAGAGACTACATAACAGGCACCATGACAATGGGAGGATTAGGAATAGTAGTAGCAGTGATATATAAGCTTCCAACAAATGACAGAAGACCCAGGCAAGAGTATGACAACAACAACATGGTGGTAAACACTATAATTGAGAGGGCAGTCTCTGCTGCCTGTAAAAATAGATCCCATCTGCTCATCATGGTGAACTTCAATCACAAAAGAATAGACTGGGAGAACAAGGAACTGCATGGAAGTAAGGAGACATGGAGAGCTAAACTATTGGAGATGGCGACAAGAAACTTCTTAAATCGTTTATTTTGTTTCTTAGATTCAAATGTATTGTGCTGTGAAGTGCTGTTGTGTGGGGGTGTGGTGAAGTGCTGTTGTGTGGTGGTGTGGTGAAATGCTGTTGTGTGGTGAAGTGCTGTTGTGTGGTGAAGTGCTGTTGTGTGGTGGTGTGGTGAAGTGCTGTTGTGTGGTGGTGTGGTGAAGTGCTGTTGTGTGGTGGTGTGGTGAAGTGCTGTTGTGTGGTGGTGTGGTGAAGTGCTGTTGTGTGGTGGTGTGGTGAAGTGCTGTTGTGTGGTGGTGTGGTGAAGTGCTGTTGTGTGGTGGTGTGGTGAAGTGCTGTTGTGTGGTGGTGTGGTGAAGTGCTGTTGTGTGGTGGTGTGGTGAAGTGCTGTTGTGTGGTGGTGTGGTGAAGTGCTGTTGTGTGGTGGTGTGGTAACGTGCTGTTGTGTGGTGGTGTGGTAACGTGCTGTTGTGTGGTGGTGTGGTAACGTGCTGTTGTGTGGTGGTGTGGTGACGTGCTGTTGTGTGGTGGTGTGGTGACGTGCTGTTGTGTGGTGGTGTGGTGACGTGCTGTTGTGTAGTGGTGGGGTGAATTGGTGTTGTGTTGAAGAGCTGTGGTTTGAAGATGTGTTATGGAGTGGTGTGGAAATGTGGTTTGTGTACTCACCTAGTTACACACCTAATTGTGCATGCGGGGGTTGAGCTCTGGCTCTTTGGCCCCGCCTCTCAATAGTCAATCAACGGGTGTACAGGTTTCCGAGCCTACTGGGCTCTATCATATCTACACTTGAAACTGTGTATGGAGTCAACCTCCACCACATCACTTCCTAATGCATTCCATTTTTGTTGACACTTAAAAATTCCACTCTGACACTTAAAAAGTTCTTCCTAATATCTCTGTGGCTCATTTGGACACTCAGTTTCCACCTGTGCCCCCTAGTGCATGTGCCCCTTGTGTTAAATAGACTGTCTTTATCTACCCTATCAATTCTCTTGAGAATCTTGAATGTGGTGATCATGTCCCCCTAACTCTTCTGTCTTCCAGCGAAGTGAGGTTTAATTCCCGTAGTCTCTCCTCGTAGCTCATACCTCTCAGCTCGGGTACTAGTCTGGTGGCAAACCTTTGAACCTTTTCCATTTTGGTCTTTTCCTTGACTAGATATGGACTCCATGCTGGGGCTGAATACTCCAGGATTGGCCTAACATATGTGGTATACAAAGTTCTGAATGATTCCTTACACATGTTTTTGAATGCCCTTCTTATGTTGGCCAGCCTGGCATATGCCGCTGATGTTATCCTCTTAATATGGGCTGCAGGAGACAGGTCTGGCGAGATATCAACCCCAAGTCCTTTTCTTTCGCTGACTCTTGAAGTATTTCATCTCCCAGATGGTACCTTGTATCTGGCCTCCTGCTCCCTACACCCATCTTCATTACATTACAATTTCTTGGGTTAAACTCTAACAACCATTTGTTTGACCATTTCTTCAGCTTGTCTAGGTCTTCTTGAAGCCTCAAGTAGTCCTCCTCTGTCTTAATCAGTCTTATAATTTTGGTATCGCCCGCAAACATTGAGAGAAATGAATCTATACCCTCCGGGAGATCATTTACATATATCAAAAACAAGATAGGACCGAGTACAGAGCCCTGTGGGACTCCACTGGTGATTTCCCGCCACTCTGAGGTCTCACCCCTCACCGTAACTCTGCTTCCTATTGCTCAGGTACTCCCTTATCCACTGGAGCATCTTACCAGCTACACCTGCCTGTCTCTCCAGCTTATGTACTAGCCTCTTATGAGGTGCAGTGTCAAAGGCTTTCCGACAATCCAAGAAAATGCAGTCCGCCCAGTCTTCTCTTTTTGCTTAATCTTTGTCACCTGATCGTAGAATTCTATTAAGCCAGTCAGGCAATATTTACCCTCCCTGAACCCATGTTGGCGATTTGTCACGGTCCCTTCTCTACAGATGTGTTACCAGGTTTTTTCTCACTATCTTCATCACCTTGCATGGTATACAAGTCAAGGACACTGGCTTGTAATTCAGTGCCTCTTGCCTGTCGCCCTTTTTGTATATTGGGACCACATTCGCCGTCTTCCATATTTCTGGTAGGTCTCCCGTCTCCAGTGATCTACTATACACTGGAGAGTGGCAAGCAAAGTGCCTCTGCACACTCTTTCAGTACCCATGGCGAGATCCCGTCTGGACCAACAGCCTTTCTAACATCCAGATCCAGCGGTGTCTCTTGACCTCCTCTCTCGTAATTTCGAATCCTTCCTAGGCCGCCTGGTTTACCTCCCTTTCTCCTAGCACAGTGACCTCACCTTGTTCTATTGTGAAGATCTCTTGGAAGCTCTTGTTGAGTTCTTCACACACCTCTTTGTCATCCTCTGTATACCTGTCCTCGCCTGTTCTAAGTTTCAATACCTGTTCTTTCACTGTTGTTTTCCTTCTGATGTGACTGTGGAGTAGCTTTGGTTCGGTCTTGGCTTTGTTTGCTATATCATTTTCATAACTTTTCTCTGCTTCTTTCTCGCCCTGACATACTCATTCCTGGTTCTCTGGTATCTCTTCCTGCTTTATGGTGTTCTGTTATTCCGGAAGTTCCTCCACACCCTTTGTATGTGTACTCACCTAGTTGTGCTTGAGGGGGGTTGAGCTCTGGCTCCTTAGTCCCGCTTTTCAACCGTCAATCAACTGATGTACAGATTCCTGAGCCTACTTGGGTTTTTCATATTTACATTTGAAACCGTGTATTTAGTAAGCCTCCATCACATCACTGTCTAATGCACTCTACCTGTTAACTGCTCTGACACTGAAAAAGTTCATTCTAATGTCCCTGTGGCTCATTTGGGTACTCAGTCTCTACCTGTGTCCCCTTGTTCGCGTACCACCCGTGTTAAAATGTTTATCCTTATCTACCCTACCAGTTCCTCTGAGAATTGTGTAGGTAGTGATCATGTCTTCCCTTACTCTTCAGTCTTCCAGTGTCGTGAGGTGCAACTCACGCAGCCTTTCCTCGTAACTCATGCCTCTTAGTTCAGGGGGACTAGCCGAGTGGCATAATTCTGAACTTTTTCCTGCTTCGTCATGTGTTTGACAAGGTACGGGCTCCATGCTGGGGCCGCATACTTTACGATTGGCCTTACATATGAGGTATACAAGGTTCTGAATGATTCCTTACATAGGTTCCTGAGGGCTGTTCTGATGTTAGCCTGCCTCGCGTATGCTGCAGATGTAATTTTTTTATGTGGGGCATCAGGATAAAGGTTTCGTGTGATATCAACTCCTAGATGTCCGTTTTCTCTGTCCGTTTCATGAAGTACTTCATCTCCCATTCGGTATTCTGTGTCTGGCCTCCTGTTTCCACCGCCAAGTTTCATTACCTTGCATTTACTCGGGTTGAACATTTTTAGCCATTTGTTGGACCATTCATTCAGTTGGACTAGGTCATCTTGTAACCTCCTACTATCTGTTTTTATCCTACTCATAATTTTCGCATCATCAGCAAATATTGAGAGGAACGATTCTATACCCTCTGTGAGATCATTTACATATATCAGAAACAGTATAGGTCCAAGGAATGAACCCTGCAGGACTCCACTGGTGACTTCTCGCCAATTTGAGACCTCAGCCCTCAGTGACGTGCTGTCTTCTGTTGCTTAGGTACTCCCTTATCAAATGAATTACCTTCCCTTTCACTCCTGCCTGCATCCTCTTTCACTAGCCTCTTGTGTGGTACTGTATCAAAGGCTTTCTGGCAATCAAAAAATATGAATCCCCACCCCTCCCTTTCTTGCCTGATTTTTATTGCCTGGTCGTAGAATTCAATTAGTCCTGCGAGGCAGGACTTGCTATCCCTGAACCCATGTTGATGCTGTGTTACAAAGTTCTTTCGCCTTTCGCTCCAAATGTTCCACTAGATTTTTTCGCACAATCTGCTCTATCAGCTTGCATGGTATTCAGCAAGTTAGGGACACTGGCTTATAGTTCAGTGCCTCTTGTCTATCCTCTTCCTTGTAGGAAGATACAAAATAGTGGCTTTAGGCATTGTATGTACTAGCTCTTATCTATAAAGCCAACAAACTTTGTAAAATCTCTTTATGTATGTACCTTTGCCTAAATAAAAATTATTATTATTATTATTATTATTATTGTATTTCGGGACTATAGGTTCCCTGACATGCTCGCTTAAATGCTCTTCATTGCACAGAAACAATAGATATTATTGCACTTTAAGAAACACGGATGAATATAGAAAAGAGAACTATTAGCTGAATATCAAATAAACGGATTTAAACTATTTTACACAGATAGATATATTAGACGAGGAGGGGGAGTAGCCATATATGTCAGGGAAAATTTTAAATGTAATCTCAAGGTGGGAATCAAAACTGAGCCTCACACAGAAACTATTTGGCTAGAATTAAACAAAATAGATAAAAATCTAATAGGATTTATATACAGGGCACCAAACTTGGACAGAATGGAAGCTAAGCATCTATGGGATGAAATATCTAGAGCATTAAGTCAAACAGTATTTGTTTCATGGGTGACTTTAATTTCAGTGAAATAAACTGGATTAACAAAACAGGGAATAATGAAGTAGAAGATTTTCTAGAATTGATTGATGATTGCTTTCTTAAGCAACACATTAAGGAGCCAACTGGGGTAAATAATATTTTTAGATTTAGTGTTAACTAACAGGGAAACAAATAAATGACTTCGAAATAGGGAGTGAGCTATAGAACAGTGATCACAAAGAAATCAGATTTAGCATAAAATGGAATATATTTGTAGGAGAAAATTCTGTTAAAGTGCCAGATTTTCGAAAAGCTGATTTTAATGGCCAAAGAAATTTGTTTGTTTAAATAGATTGGAAAGTCCTGAGCATAGGGGGAGGGAGTCAGTCAATGAACGAGACGTGAACCCAATGATGGGTGATGTAAAAGGGATTTTGATGATGATTCAAAAAATAACATTTAACAATATTCTAAGCAAAGCACAAGAATGTAGTACACCATACAAATTTAATAGATCGAATAATAATGACCCAAAATGGATAACAAAGCATCTGAAGAACCTCATAGAAAGTAAGAGAGCTTGGTACAAAATGGTTAGGAATTGGGAAGTTAGTTTAGAACAAGAATTCGTCCAACTGGTTAGAAATGTAAAAAAAAAAAAAAAAGAGATGAGGAGGAGAAAAAGAAACTATGAAGTTCGTATAGCAGGGCAAGCAAAGACAAATCCTAAAGTTATTTTTTCAGTTATATCGAAGAAAGATTAGGGAATGATAGGCCCATTAAAAATTGAGATAGGTCATATAACTGATAATGACAGAGACGAGTAGTATTTTTAATAAATATTTGATCTCTGTATTTACGAAAGAGAAACCTAACATTATGCCTTCAGCCAAACAAGTCTATGTGGGTGGGGAAACAGGATAGGTTGACTAGTTTAGCAGTTACCAGGGAGGATGTTATTAAACAGTGAAACTGAAGCCAAACAAATCCCCAGGGCCAGACGAAATGCTTGCTAGGGTGCTTAAAGAACGCCAAGATCTTCGTTTGCTTTGAATTAAATAGAGATAAAAGCCACAACACATCTCCAAATCATTTGTTACGACACAAATTCTATCATGTTATGTATTTTAGAGAAAATACATACATTTAATAGTTAAACATGATATTAGTATTCCTGGATATTCAAAGGAGGAAAATAGTGTTATAAAAGCCAATTTGATTTATATCACAAAAATACTTAATCCGGTCATAGAATATATAAATGTTTTAATATTTTTTTCGAACAGTTATCACACAATATTTATTTTTTTAATGTATTTTACTGAAAAGTAAGGAAATATAATTTTTAAACATGTAGAAATAAATTTTTAATATAAGGAAGACAATAGTTTTAGAAAATCTATTATTGTGCAATTGTTAAATTTAAATATTTTTATCTTTCTTAGGTTAAATGTTACCTAAATGAATGTTGAAACTTTCTCACAACTTGTCATTTGCACAACTCTCTAGATACCACCAGATTTTGCGAATGTTAAAACAACGTTTTGTGTTTGTGGGGATGTTAGTAATTTACACTAAAAAGCTCTAGGCTGCCATTTTTTCCAACCATCCCTTCAGTGCAGAATGCATATGAGATTGATTCTTCTCCTGGCCCCAATTATTTATTTCTCCTATAGTGCCTCACTTCTAAACATACCCAAATCATTGACCTCTCTAATAATACGAACAATGATTTTTCCATTACCTGACACAATTTCCCAATATTTGTTACATATCAGCAATTCCCGGTCCTGGAAAGCAAACTCTTAATGTATTTCCAATCTAATTAGCACAAAAGCCCTGTCCAAATGACACCATGAAATGGAAACTATAAAGAGCTTCTTACCTTCTTTTTGAGCTTCTTACTTCGTCTTAAATTTAAGGAGAACTGTTTTCCCTGGAATACCCATCCTCCAGTGCAGATAATGCATTTAATATATCAACATTATATACAGTAGATTTCTCATCAGTTTTCCTGTCTTTTATTCTTTATGGTACTCAAATTGGATGATTTCTTCATGCTGCTTTCCGTTCCAGCTTATTACGACAAAAATTCTTTCAAATGCTACATCTTCCCTCCAAGTCTTTCAAGTTCCACTTATAAGAAAAGACAAAGCTCAACAGACACTTTTACAACAATGCTTATCTACATGGCTGTCACTGAAGAGAGAAAATAATGACAGACAAACCCCATTAAGGTTTCAAGAAACTTACCAGTTTCGTTGGCAGTGAAACTTGTCAGTTTGGTGTTGTCTTGACAGCGAAAGTAAACTTGGTTCAAGGCATCGTCGTCGTATACAGAGCCCCGTCTTGGACCAAATCTGATCATGAACTCCTGAATAAAGTTTCCCTCGGTGCAGTTAACTGTATCTGTGGAAAAGGTATGGAATACACAATGCACCGAGATGTGATCTTGTTGCTGCACGAGAGATGTTTGGAAAAACTATAACTTCATTTATTAAGATGACAGATAAACAGAAGTTTATGGTAGAAATAGTATTCATGTTAAGTGTACTGAAATTTTGTGAATTTTCACAAGATATCAAATTAAATGCTACATTGGTTACCCGGCAGTTCCAGAGTTGACGCTGCACTAATAATTACGTCTGTGGGGACAGGAGTAATGGTGGTGGTGTGCCTCTCATGCACACCTTTACAGCTCTCCCGCCACACACCACCACCACCACCACCACCTTGTTGGGGGCATTAGATTGGTTTTGGAAAAGTTGTTCAATGTAAACCAATATTTTTTGACTAGTTGTATATGAAATGGGCTGCAATTGTTCCAAGTTTCAGTACTGCAGTGTAAATAGAAAGGGAGATTATATATTTTTTTTTCAAAGAATTTTACATATTTTCATGTTTGAATAAAAAAAAACACCTTTCAGATATAATCATTCTATGACACTTTTCTGACACATTAGCATATAATAAAGGTTCGTGACTTATGGAGTTTCCAAAACATCTTTAGTTTTCCTAATACAAATATTCAATGTTCCCCCCAAAAATTATGCAAATATGTCATGTTTATTGCTATAATAAAATCAATAAAAGAACTTAGGAACAAACCATAAGTTGGGAGTTTAGATACATACACTTTACATATAAGGTGTAAGTTTCATGGTACCATCCCCGTCCCCACACACTTCCACCCCGTCTCCACACACTACCACCCCGTCTCCACACACTACCACCCCGTCTCCACACACTACCACCCCGTCTCCACACACTACCACCCCGTCTCCACACACTACCACCCCGTCTCCACACACTACCACCCCGTCTCCACACACTACCACCCCGTCTCCACACATTACCACCCCGTCTCCACACATTACCACCCCGTCTCCACACATTACCACCCTGTCTCCACACATTACCACCCTGTCTACACACACTAACATCCCGTCTACACACACTACCACCCTGTCTACACACACTAACATCCCGTCTCCACACATTACCACCCTGTCTACACACACTAACATCCCGTCTCCACAGACTAACATCATGTCTCCACACTGCCACCCCGTCTCCACACACTGCCACCTCGTCTCCACACATTACCACCCCGTCTACATACACTAACATCCCGTCTCCACAGACTAACATCATGTCTCCACACACTCAGTTCGCTGAGTGAACTGAATTACACACACACTCCACTCCATACAATTCTCAGAGGAATCGACAGGGTAGATAATGATAAACTGTTTAACACGAGTGGTACACGAACAAGGGGACACACGTGGAAATTGAGTACCCAAATGAGCCACAGGGTCGTAAGAAAGAACTTTTTCAGTGTCAAAGTAGTTAACAGTTGGAATGCAGTTGGCAGTGATGTGGTGGAGGCTGATTAAGAAAGTACACAATATATAAAGTAGATATGATAGAGCCCAGTAGGCTCAGGAATCTGTACACCAGTTGTTTGACGGTTGAGAAGCGGGACCAAAGAGCCAGAGCTCAACCCCCGCAAGCACAAAGAGGTGAGAACAAAAAGGTGAGTACACACCCCCAGTCTCCACACACCACCACTACCCCGTTTCCAAAAACCACCATTACCAATCTGTCTCCACACTACCACCATCACACTACCTCGAGAAGCGGGTCCCCGAGGCGGGACAAAAGAGCCAGAGCTCAACCCCCGCAAGCAAAAATTGGCGAGAACCCCGTCTCCAAAGACCGGCAACACCACCCTGTCTCCACACGCCACCACCACCACCACCACCCCGTCTCCACACACCACCACCACCCCCGTCTCCACACACCACCACCACCCCCGTCTCCACACACCACCACCACCACCACCCCGTCTCCACACACCACCACCACCCCGTCTCCACACACCACCACCACCACCACCACCCCGTCTCCACACACCACCACCACCACCACCACCCCGTCTCCACACACCACCACCACCACCACCACCCCGTCTCCACACACCACCATCACCACCACCCCGTCTCCACACACCACCACCACCCCGTCTCCACACACCACTACCACCCCGTCTCCACACACCGCCACCACCACCCCCGTCTCCACACGCCACCACCACCCCCGTCTCCACACGCCACCACCACCCCGTCTCCACACGCCACCACCCCGTCTCCACACACCACCACCACCACCCTGTCTCCACACACCACCCCCGTCTCCACACACCACCACCCCGTCTCCACACCACCACCACCACCCCGTCTCCACACGCCACCACCACCACCACCCCGTCTCCACACGCCACCACCATCCCGTCTCCACACGCCACCACCATCCCGTCTCCACACGCCACCACCACCCCGTCTCCACACGCCACCACCACCCCGTCTCCACACACCACCACCACCCCCCTCTCCACACACCACCACCACCACCCCGTCTCCACACGCCGCCACCACCACCACCACCACCACCCCGTCTCCACACGCCACTACCACCACGTCTCCACACGCCACCACCACCCCGTCTCCACACACCACCACCACCTCCACCACGGGGTAGATAACATGACGCATGATCGGAAAACATCATTCATTGGAAGCCTACCAGCCATCCAGAAGGAGTGGGAAAGGAACAACAATTCTAATATACAAGGGGCGGAGGCTATAGTCAGGGATGAAACTGAGGCTGAAACTCAGGAAGTTGTAAACTCTGACTCAGTAGGCCAGGATGTAGATGACAGTAAACTAGAAAGTGTAACAGACAGCACTGACAGCTCGATAGGTACAGACACTACGATGGTTCCCGATAGAGCAATTCAGAACAGAAGGACAGACTTATGCAAATTTTATGCAAAGGGCATATGCAGACATAGATATGCTGGTAATAAGAAAGGATTAGAATGCAGTTACCAACATCCCAAAAAATGTTTAAATATGCTTAGGAAAGGTGAGTGTCGATTTGGATCAATATGTAGGTTTTTCCATCCTGACATGTGCCAAACCTCACTGGAGGACAGAAAATGCTATGACCTTAGCTGCCCACACTTTCACGTGAAAGGCACGGAACGTTACATAAAGAGTGGCAAGCAGGATAATGAATTTGGAGGAAACTCTAAATTTTTTATACCAGACCGGCAGAGAATTCAAAAGGAGCAGCATGGAGAGTGTATGGAACTGGATGCCAGATCCACTTGCATTCCAGAATTACAGATACAATTACCCACCGAAAGGGAACTACAACTACGACAGACAACTGCCCTACAACAATCAGTACTGGTCAGAACAAACTCATTATGTCCACGAATAATGGACTTGCCGAAAAAGTCTCCCATTCAAACTATCACTAATAGAGTAACCTCATTCATCTTTGCCAACATACAAGGACTGAAAACAAGAACAAATAACAAAGTACAGTTCATAAATGGCCTCCTCACGGAGTCAAATGCAGTATTTGGAGCTTTCACAGAAACCCATGCAGGGGAATTGTTGGACAGTGAGATCTGGATTCCAGGATATAACCTATACAGGTGTGATAGGAAAATTAGGTCACATGGAGAAGTGGGTCTGTATATTAGGGAAGACCTTGTATGCTCGGAGCTCCTAAACGTTAAAATGAGGTGGTAGAGGTACTGGGATTAAAAATAGAGAAAATAAATTTAGTGATTATACTAATATACAAACCGCCAGATGCAACGGCTGAGGAATTCACAGAACAGATAAGCAAAATAGAGAATAGCCTTGATAATTTGGAGAACCCGATACCTGATATTATCTTCCTAGGTGACTTCAACTTGCCTAGTCTCAGGTGGAAAATAGCAAACAATAATATTATTCCAGGAAATCTATCAAGACCTAACCAACCACAGATTAGAGAACTACTTAGATTCTGTGACAAATTTTCACTCAATCAGCAGATATCGGAGCCAACGAGAAATGAAAATATTCTAGATCTGGTCTTTACGAACAATGAAGACATTATCAGAGACATTACGATATCAGATACCACATATTCAGATCACAAGCTCATTGAAGTGCAAACGACCATCAATACTCAGAATAGACCTAAAACGTTGATAAAGCGAGAGGGGCTATTCAGTAAATTCAATTTTAATAATAAAAGGATAGACTGGGAGATAATAAACAGGGAACTTACAAACATTCCATGGGGAACTGTTCTAAGTAATACAAGTCCTACAGAAGGAATAGAAAAACGGACTTCAGAAGCGTATCAAGTCTGTCTGAAACATGTTCCTTTGAGGAAAGCCAGAAAGAGATCTAACGTAGAAAGAGAACGCAGACGACGCTATAAACGCAGGAAAAAAATAACGGAACTGCTTATGCAGACACGAATTTCCCGTCAAAGAAGGAATAATTTAAATAGGGAGATTGAAGAAATCGAGCGGAAATTGAAACACTCATATGAAACTGAAGAAAGGCAGTTAGAACAGAAAGCCATTCAGGAAATAAAGACAAATCCAAAATATTTCTTCTCATATGCGAAATCAAAAGCAAAAACCACAGCCAGTATTGGACCTATTCGTATAAGTGAAGGTTCATACACGGAGGATGACAAAGAAATTAGTGAAATCCTAAAAAAGCAGTATGAGGACATGTTTAGCACTCCAATAAACAACATGAAGGTGGTAGATCCAGACAATTTCTTTATGCGGGATATTCAAACCCCTGTAAATATAACTGATATAAACACGAGCGCACTAAATTTTGAAAAAGAAATTGAAAACATGCCCATGCACTCGGCCCCAGGTCCAGACTCATGGAATTCAATATTTATAAAGAAATGCAAAGTGCCGGTAGCACAGGCACTCAGTATAGTGTGGAAGAAGAGCTTGGACACGGGGGAGATACCAGATGCACTTAAATTAGCAGACATAGCCCCTCTACACAAGGGAGGGAGCAAAGCATTGGCAAAAAATTATAGACTAGTTGCACTAACATCGCACATCATAAAAGTATTTGAGAGAGTGATTAGGAGTCGGGTCACAAATTTCATGGAGACCAATGACCTTCACAACCCAGGCCAACATGGATTTCGAGCGGGAAGATCGGGCCTCTCACAGCTACTTGAGCACTACGACAAAGTCACTGAGGCATTAGAAGAGAAACAGAATGCTGATGTGATATACACGGACTTCGCAAAGGCTTTCGATAAATGTGACCATGGCGTGATAGCACACAAAATGAGGTCAATGGGAATAACCGGTAAAATAGGACGCTGGATACTCAGTTTTCTGTCAAACAGGACTCAGCGAATAACTGTCAACCATATAAAATCTAGTCCAAGTGCAGTGAAAAGCTCTGTACCTCAGGCTACAGTCCTTGCACCGCTGCTTTTCCTTATTCTCATATCAGATATAGACAAAAATACAAGTCACAGCTTCGTATCATCCTTTGCAGATGACACAAAAATCAGTATGAAAATTACCTCGGCTGAGGACATTGAAAAACTTCAAGCTGATATTAATAAAGTTTTCGACTGGGCATCAGAAAATAACATGATGTTTAACAGTGATAAATTCCAGGTACTCAGGTACGGTAAAAATGAGGACCTTAAACATAATACAGAGTACAAAACACAATCAAATGTACCCATAGTAGGAAAACAGCATGTAAAGGATTTGGGAATAATAATGTATGACGACCTAACGTTTAAGAAGCATAACCAAGCAAATATTGCGACAGCCAGAAAAATGATAGGATGGATTACGAGAACTTTCAAATCCAGGGATCCCATCACAATGGTTATACTCTTCAAGTCACTTGTGTTGTCCCGTCTTGAGTACTGTCCAGTGCTCACTTCCCCCTTCAGAGCAGGAGAGATTGCTGAAATAGAGGGAATACAGAGAACATATACGGCACGCATAGACGCAATAAAGCACCTAAATTATTGGGATCGTTTCAAAGCCCTCCAAATGTACTCGCTAGAAAGAAGACGAGAGAGATATCAAATAATATACACCTGGAAGATACTGGAGGGCCAAGTACCAAATCTATACAGTAAAATAACAACGTACTGGAGTAAACGATATGGAAGAAAATGTAGAATAGAACCAGTGAAGAGCAGAGGTGCCATAGGCACAATCAGAGAACACTGTATAAACATCAGAGGTACGCGGTGGTTCAACGTCCTCCCAGCAAGCATAAGAAATATTGCCGGAACAACCTTGGACATTTTCAAGAGGAAACTAGATTTATTCCTCCAAGGAGTGCCGGACCAACCGGGCTGTGGTGGGTATGTGGGCCTGCGGGCCGCTCCAAGCAACAGCCTGGTGGACCAAACTCTCACAAGTCAAGCCTGGCCTCGGGCCGGGCTTGGGGAGTAGAAGAACACCCAGAACCCCATCAAGCAGGTATCAACGTCTCCACACACACACCACCACTACCACCCCGTCTCCACACACACACCACCACCACCCCGTCTCCACACACCACCACCACCACCCCGTCTCCACACACCACCACCCCGTCTCCACACACCACCACCACCACCACCCCGTCTCCACACACCACCACCACCACCACCCCGTCTCCACACACCGCCACCACCACCCCGTCTCCACACACCACCACCTCCGCCCCATCTCCACACACCACCGCCCCGTCTCCACACACCACCGCCCCGTCTCCACACACCACCGCCCCGTCTCCACACACCACCGCCCCGTCTCCACACACCACCGCCCCGTCTCCACACACCACCGCCCCATCTCCACACACCACCACCACCACGTCTCCACACACCACCGCCCCATCTCCACACACCACCACGTCTCCACACACCACCACCACCACCACGTCTCCACACACCACCACCACCACCACGTCTCCACACACCACCACCACGTCTCCACACACCACCACCACGTCTCCACACACCACCACCACCACCACGTCTCCACACACCACCACCACCACCACCACGTCTCCACACACCACCACCACCACCACCACGTCTCCACACACGACCACCACCACCACCACGTCTCCACACACCACCACCACCACGTCTCCACACACCACCACCACCACCACCACGTCTCCACACACCACCACCACCACCACCACCACGTCTCCACACACCACCACCACCACCACCACGTCTCCACACACCACCACCACCACCACCACGTCTCCACACACCACCACCACCACGTCTCCACACACCACCACCACCACCACCACGTCTCCACACACCACCACCACCACCACCACGTCTCCACACACCACCACCACCACCACCACGTCTCCACACACCACCACCACCACGTCTCCACACACCACCACCACCACGTCTCCACACACCACCACCACCACGTCTCCACACACCACCACCACCACCACCACGTCTCCACACACCACCACCACCACGTCTCCACACACCACCACCACCACGTCTCCACACACCACCACCACCACGTCTCCACACACCACCACCACCACCACGTCTCCACACACCACCACCACCACCACCACCACGTCTCCACACACCACCACCACCACGTCTCCACACACCACCACCACCACCACGTCTCCACACACCACCACCACCACCACCACCACGTCTCCACACACCACCACCACCACCACCACCACGTCTCCACACACCACCACCACCACCACGTCTCCACACACCACCACCACCACCACCACCACCACGTCTCCACACACCACCACCACCACCACCACCACGTCTCCACACACCACCACCACCACCACCACCACGTCTCCACACACCACCACCACCACCACGTCTCCACACACCACCACCACCACCACGTCTCCACACACCACCACCACCACCACGTCTCCACACACCACCACCACCACCACGTCTCCACACACCACCACCACCACCACGTCTCCACACACCACCACCACCACCACCACCACGTCTCCACACACCACCACCACCACCACCACCACCACCACGTCTCCACACACCACCACCACCACCACGTCTCCACACACCACCACCACCACCACCACCACGTCTCCACACACCACCACCACCACCACCACCACCACCACGTCTCCACACACCACCACCACCACCACCACCACGTCTCCACACACCACCACCACCACCACGTCTCCACACACCACCACCACCACGTCTCCACACACCACCACCACCACCACCACGTCTCCACACACCACCACCACCACCACGTCTCCACACACCACCACCACCACCACGTCTCCACACACCACCACCACGTCTCCACACACCACCACCACCACCACGTCTCCACACACCACCACGTCTCCACACACCACCACCACGTCTCCACACACCACCACCACCACCACGTCTCCACACACCACCACCACCACCACGTCTCCACACACCACCACCACGTCTCCACACACCACCACCACGTCTCCACACACCACCACCACCACCACGTCTCCACACACCACCACCACCACCACGTCTCCACACACCACCACCACCACCACGTCTCCACACACCACCACCACCACCACGTCTCCACACACCACCACCACCACCACGTCTCCACACACCACCACCACCACGTCTCCACACACCACCACCACCACGTCTCCACACACCACCACCACCACGTCTCCACACACCACCACCACCACGTCTCCACACACCACCACCACCACCACGTCTCCACACACCACCACCACCACCACGTCTCCACACACCACCACCACCACGTCTCCACACACCACCACCCCGTCTCCACACACCACCACCACCACCCCGTCTCCACACACCACCACCACCACCACGTCTCCACACACCACCACCACCACGTCTCCACACACCACCACCACCACCCCCCCGTCTCCACACACACCACCTCCACCCTGTCTCCACACACACCACCAACACCACCCCGTCTCCACACACCACCACCACCCCGTCTCCACACGCCACCACCACCCCGTCTCCATACTCACCGCCACCACCCCTCTTCCGAACACCACCACCACCATCACAGTACAGTGTCATTAATATATAAAAAATTTAATAAAAGCTTGAGACAGGAAATCTCCCAGAAATCTGGAAAAATGCATAGTTAAAATATTAAGTAAGGCGATAGAAAGGAAACACTAAATTACAAATTGGTGGTGTCCTTGACAATGTTTTTTTATGTTAAGTGCTGGAGACATTAATGAGGTCGAGAATGTTGAAGTATCTGGAGAGTACTGACTATGTGTCAAAAGGTCAGCAGGGATTTAGAAAGGAAAGTTGTATGTGACAAGCTTAACTGAGTTCTATATGTTCTGTAAGTTCTATAAAATCTATAAGTTCTTAAACGAAAAAGTCAGAAAAAAGGTAGGTTGGGTAGATTGTGTTTTCATATAAGGTTAACAAAGCACTTGACACTCTTCCACATGAACGACAGGCCGTCAAAGATGGAGAATCAGGTTGGGATCACATGGAAAACACTGAACAGGGAAAAGGAGTACCTAAAGGAGAGAAAACAAAAAAAAATCAGTCAGAGAGTACGTTTCAAGATGTATGAATGTAACAGATGTAGTCTCACAAGACTCGATCCTGGGACCGCTGCTGTTTCAAATTTATGTTAAAGACTTACCCAAGGAAGTGAGCTCGTACATGTCAATGTTTGCAGATGATGCAAAGCTTATAAGGAATGCAAAAAATGCAGGAAGAATGCAAAAGTTATAGGAAGCCCTAAACAATCTCGAGGAGTGATCACACAAATGGTTTCTTGAATTCATATCCAGTAAGTCTAAGATTATGAAGATGGGAAAGTTAGAGGAGACCAAAAGTCCTCTACACCATAAGGGAAAAGGCAACTACAGCAATTGCAAAGACAAGATGATTAAGGAGTGCATATTGTTTTAAGAATAATGCCAGAGGTATTATGCCATGCCTTTTATTAAAGTCCCCCATGTGCAGGAAGTCACAAAGAATGAATTCTATAATGCACAACTATCAAATAAAGACATGGACGAAAGTAGAGTTGGAGCTCTGGTATGAGATGCTTTCATGCGTGGAACGCACCCCAGAATTGGTAATGTTCATATAACCTATGATGGCCGACTTGAGATTAGATCAGGACAGAATAGCTACACATAGGCTTGCTTTCAGGAAAAAGCAGCGAACGGAACAACTCATGAACTACAATCAGCTTTAAACAAAATCTTAGAGGAACCGGAGCAGTAGGAACAACAGCAACTGCAGCAGCAGCTAGCCGTAACCAAAGAAAAAAGACCAAGGTCCATCCTCCTCCAAGCGGAGAATACAGGCTCAGTGAAAGACCCAACAATTCAACATAACCAACGTGAAACTTGGTATTATGAAACCTTAGAAGGACGGGCTGGACCGAAGGGAACGATACAATCGAGGAGACAGAGGAAACGGAGGATGGAATGGATCAAATGAACGTGGCTACAACAGGCAAAGAAAGAGAGGAGGACCCTACCTAGACGGAGGACAACGGCTTGGAGATTGAAACAGCTGGAGGAACAACAACGGAAGGGGAGGCAGTTAAAGGAAACGGTGGTATCAGAAATCGGACTCACGCGGACAGAAAAAGCGTTTTAGGTAAAGGACTTTCCTTTGTCTTAGAACCACCAGTGTTGGTTAAACGCCAAAATAGGCAGGATAGTCAGGGCTCGACAAGACTTGGGTGATGTGGAACTCCTATAAAGTCTGTCTAAATAGATCACTTGTGAAGTTTGTCTCACAGTCACTTTAAATTTCCTATGTACAATTCCTCCTATATAAGAGTTCTAACACATATATGATGAATCACCATTTTTTGTTACACAGTATTGACAAGTTGACATGCGCGACTTTCTAGATAGCTTCAGCTTAAAGTAGTATACCAGAGATTGAATTACATAGTGTAAATACGACAGATTATTAGCCGAACTGAAATACTTAATATAGTCTAACCGATTCCAAACAATGCACGAAAGCCATAAAACATTAGACAATAATATTTTGTATATGTGAAAATGTTGTTACATACTACACTAAAGTGTAATTGCATGAAATAAAGTATTGCTGAAGGCTGCAGTGTAATATAGCATAACTTATAGATGGGATGCTATCTTGAGGTTATCTTGAGATTATTTCAGGGCTTTAGTGTCCCCTTGGCCCGGTCCTCGAACAGGCCTCCACCCCCCAGGAAGCAGCCCGTGACAGCTGACTAACTCCCAGGTACCTATTTACTGCAAGGTAACAGGAGCATCAGGGTGAAAATAACTCTGCCCATTGTTTCTTGCCGGCGCCCGGATCGAACCCGTGACCACAAGATCACGCGTCCAGTGTTCTGTCCACTACATTGGCTGAGCGGCTCCCGGCTCCCGGTGCTCCCTCCTCCTTACAGCAACACAGATCAGGACTTCTCGAACGTATAGATTATCAAAAGTGAACTTTTATATTTTGGTTAAAAGTAAATTGTACTTCAAGAATGTAAACACCTATTTTATGTGAAATTATTCGTGTATAATTTGAATAAATTGTATAAGTTATTTTGAAAGAGTTGATGACTGATGGATGCAATCATCTGGTTCATCTGGATGCAATCATTCAATATTTTAAACATATTCCACTCACCCTTTTTTGTACTGGTTGGATAATTTAGATTATAATAGACGGAGGTAGATGGTGTTCCCTGCAGGGAACTACACAGTAGTTCAATGCCCGTGAGGCCGCAGTCGTCAGGGGTCATGGTGATGTTGACGTAGGTGTCGTGCTGTCAACACAAACTCTTCATTATTAACTTTTAATTCGATATTTTCATAGTTAAGGCTGGTCTCAACCAAAAATATATTGTTGAGCTGAAATTATCTTCTGAATTAACAATGCGTGAAGACAACATAGAAACACTGAATGGCTGACAGTAAAAAATTGCACTATGAATCTTCAACAGTTCAAAACCATTCGATGTCCAATGAAGATAATGTGCACTACTAATCTTTTCCTTGTCACATATACATGAGAGCTGTTGATGGTGCCAAATGTGCAACAAATATTGTCCCTGTGCTGTATGGTGAGCACATACAGGGGTCACTATGGCATTAGCTGACTTCATCCATCACTATTAGTCACTGAAATGTTTATCTGAAATTCATACAGTCTCATCTCAACAATATCAACACCATTAGCATTATCAGACCCGTCAACTACAGACGCTCCAACCTGCCACTGCCACCAACACTTGTCCTGTACAACGTACATATATTTCAAAAGTTCCCTTTCATCTCAAACAATTTTGTTTTAAGTTTTGCCTTATCCTATATTGCACGCACTATATACCCCATCCCCCCCTCACACTACCCTCTCTAGATAATTTTTTCCTTCACACTGCTCTCGCTACATACCTCTTCCCCTCACACTGCGCTCTCTTCACAACTTTCCTTCCCACTGCGCCTCTACATACCCTCTTTCTCTTAGCCTGCGCCCTCTTCAAATATCTTTCCCTCACACTGCGCTAGCTACACACCCCTTTCCCTCAAACTGCGCTCGCTATATAATCTTTCCCTTCACTCTGCGCTCTTTACAGACCCCCCTTCTCCTCACAGTGCGTTCTCTACGTACCCTTTTGCCTCACACTGCGCCCTCTACATACCTCTTCCACTGACACTGCGCCGTCTATATACCCCTCCCCTTCCCTCTGCACTCTCGACATACCTCTTTCCCTCACACTGCGCCCTCTGCATACATCTTCCCCTAACACTGCGCCATGCGCAATCATTTCCTCTCGTCCTGTGCTCTTCCAACCTGTTATCCCTCACACTGTCATCACTAATACATTGTCCTTCACACTGCATTTTACCAGACATTTATCTTCTCACTGTTCCATATACAACTTCTTCCTCCACCTTGTGCCTACTATTAACCCTTATCTCTCTCACACTATGCCCTTTAGAAATGTTCCACCTCCCTACCACATCACGTGTCTTACCCACAGTGTGTAGCCGTAGACGTAGTATCCCTCCTCACACATGAGGTCGCCCGTCCAAGTGCCCCATATGCCAGGTACGTTCTGTCTCACTCGTACAGCTGTAGACAAGATTTTCTTTTCACCGTAAGCTTTCAACGTTAAAATGTGCCAAGTGTTAGAGGCAGCATTATTTAAAATATAATAATGACTATCTGTCAATGCCCTAAAAGGAGCAAATTATAATCCTTACATGGATTAAACCTCTTATCCAACTTGATAAGTGGTTTAACAACAGTAAAATAAACCTGCAAGCTTTTGCGTTTGCAATAAGGATGCCGACGAATCAATTTAATTACCAATGGTAGAAAACAACAAAGGCTACCGCGGACACCCTACCCAACTGAATACACCGCCTCACTATTAAACAAAGGACAGGAAGATACAGCTTCGCCCCAATACCCCCTCCCCCCCAAAAAAAACGACATGTACTACCCCCAACGCACATAATTATCAGTAAAATTATCCCCCAATCTTTCCCCAAGCAACCAACGTAATTCCCAATTCGAGTAACGTAACCGACCTTCCAAAAATCCCAGCGTTTTATCCACTGTACACCCCTCCCGCCTCCCAACCCACACACAATAAAGATAATCCGATATAACCAAAAGTACAGTATTACGGACCCTCCTACAAGTAGCCTGAACATCAAACATCAATAAGCGTAAAGGGGTAATACAGAACGCCGACCCGCAAAAACGCAGAAGCGTCCCAGTCAACGAATCCACCAACCTCGCCCGACCTGGGCAAAAATAAAACACATGAAATGCAGTCTCCAGCCCTCCACAAAGGTCACACCCAGTACTATCCTTAATTCCAAACCTCAGCAGCTGCTCGTTAGTCGCAAGCGACTTGTGTAAATACCGGTACAGGAATTCCCTCTGCGACGGAGCTAGAAACTTCAAATGGAGCGATTGCCACACCACCACCCAATCAAAAAGAGGAAACGAGTCTTCCACAGCAGGGGCGACGAAAGGACGCAATTCCTCATACACCCTCCGACACGTAAAAAAACAAGAACCTCTCCACACGACAAAGCCTCTGGAGGACATCAATTGCACAAGTATAAAAGGGAGGCGATAGAAACGCAGTCTCTGAACACAAAGGCAATCTCAACAGATAATTTATATGCATCGTACAATAATATAATCCAAAAGAGAACACACCGGCCCCCTCTAAGAGCCCCTTCTTAAACGTGACAAAAAATATCGCCAACGCCTTATAATATACATCGAACAATCCAATCCCGCCTCACAATTTTGGCAAACAGAGCGTAGACCTATGTATCGGATAATTCCTCCCACCCCATAAGTATCGAAAAGCCCCCTTATTGATGGCCAATGCAAACTGCCGACTCAACGGAAAGGTATGCGCAATATACCAAGCTTTGGAAAGAACCTTGCAGTTTAGAAGCAGCCCCCCTATTAAAGAAAGTTAACCTCCTCCCATGTAAACATGAAATTGAACCCAAAACCCCTCTAGAGACTGCCTCCCAGTTCTCCCACAAGGACATCGCACACGTTTTACACCTCCAGATGCCAAGAATCCGAATCAAGTCCACAACCGAGAACCATGGCACCCCCCCCCCCCACGATGGCCGAGAAGCCCAGGCACCAAGCCCCATCATACAAGATTTCTTCCGATTTAGCACCGTTCCCGTCGCCCAATGAAAACGAGCCAGTACATCCTGCACCACAAGAACCGACTCCTCCGTCGAGACAAACACACTCGTGTCTTTCGCATACCCTACAACAGGTACCAGCAAACCATTCGGGAGAGGCGGCGGCACAAGAGAATGATGGGACCACAAAGCTATATACAGAGGTTCCTGAAATAGAATAAACAGGACTATAAAAAGGGGACAACCTTGGCGGACCGACCTCCCAAGGGAAAAGGGGGCACTCAACACCCTGTTAATACAAACACTACTCTGGCAATCCCTATACAGCATTCTGACCCAAGAGACGAACTGCGGCCCAAACCCAACCCTCTCCTTTACCTGAAACACAAAACTCATATCCACCCTATCAAAAACTTTGGACTAATTTAAATTTATCAACGCCGAGGAAACAACATTGAAAGATAATAAATCATATCCCTCATCAAATTATTACAGTAGACCATCGACCTACCCGGAACACCACAAAACTGCCCCGGCGAAACACACTTCCCCAAAACCAACTAAAGTCTATTTGCCAGTAACTTTGAAAAAAAAATTATAGTCCTGATTCAGGAGAGACAACGGTTTTCAATTCGAGGGCAGCTGCACATCCCCCAATTTTGGTAGGAGGCGAATAATACCAAACGATTGTGACCCACTAATGACACCCTGCCTCAGGCTATACCGCACCACCTCTGAGAAGTCCGACCAAAGCACCCCCCCCCCCCCATAAGCAGCCATAGAATTTTGCCGGTAACCCATCAGACCCAGGCGCCTTCCCATTCGCCAACCCCCGAACCACCTCCCAAATCTCCCTATCCGTAAACTCCCTCAGTAACGGTACAGTGTCCTCAACAGACAACACATTTTGACAAAAACTAAGAAAATACTCACAATCAGCCGAAACACACTCCACCTTCCTATACAAACCCTCCAATTCCTCCCGAACATAACACACCAACCCATCAGTATTAGTGAGGACCATACCATCCACCCTGTGAATACTCCATCCCGCAACCCATTTATCCTTCTCTTCAACAAGACAATCTCATCAAACCTATCTAAACCCTGGTCCATAAGCCCATAAAGCTGACGCAATCGAGCCTGCAACAAATTCAAAAGACCATACCATTCCGCCGCAAGGCACTTCGATAAACGAACAAAGAAATGTTTGCACTCCACTTTACACCAGTCCCACCAATCCAACAGAGACACAAATTCAGGTTTCCGCCTCACCAGCGCTCTCCACATTACACCAAATTCCTCCATCACCAGCGGGAATCTAAGCAAACTACAATTTAGCTTCCACCAACCCCTACCCAACCCCATCTGATCATTTACAACAACAACGCCCACCACCACCGTACTATGGTCCAAAAAACAGACCGGAACAGTGGCCCAGGAGCGGACCTGTCTATAAGATTTGTGCACCTACACAAGATCAATGCGAGTACCATAATCCCCACTAACAAAAGTATAGGCCAGGACACCACTCGCCAGAAAACAGGTATCACGGAAGTGTACAGACTGCAACGTCCTAACTAAAGCAGGAGAGACAGACGCCTGAGTAAGAGTGCTACAGTCCTGAACCGAAATTACACAAAGTCACCACCAAAAATCCTGCTCCTCTTATCATTCTGTAAAAAATAAAGCAAACCATCCGAGAACAACTCCTCCCTCTCAGCTCGCCTATGCATCCCTGAGGGTAAACTATCTATCTTGAGATGATTTCGGGGCTTTAGTGTCCCCGCGGCCCGGTCTTCGACCAGGACTCCACCCCCAGGAAGCAGCCCGTGACAGCTGAGTAACACCCAGGTACCTATTTTAATGCTAGGTAACAGGGGCATAGGGTGAAAGAAAATCTACCCATTGTTTCTCGCCGGCGCCTGGGATCGAACCCAGGATCACAAGTCCAGCGTGCTGTCCGCTCGGCTCCCTCCTTTTATATTTACAAATACAACTCACTGGTTTCAAACAGGGTGCATACACATTCAGCAAGGGAAACACAGAACCCATAAACGACACATGCGCCAAAATTACATTACCACAGTCATTCATTTCCGAACTCACCACTACCACACTCGCCCTCTTCGCCAACAAGATCATCGTGCCGCCCTTTGATAACACCGGAGGGTTCAGCAACACCTCGAAATTTTCCAACACCTCCAGACGGTCAATGCACCTTACATTATGCTCCTGAGTAAATATAACATCCAACTTGTGATAGCGGGCCAAAGACACAAGCTGATGTTGCTTCAAACGGCAATTCAACCCATTAACGTTCAATGTCACACAAGTCATCCACACATCCATTGAGAAAATAAACAGAGAGGACTACACTCACACAATACTATCACTACATCCCAGGGTAGCATCGCACCCAACAGAAGAGCCCTCAACCCCATCCCCCAAAACTACAGCAGAGGGAGCCACATCGGCAAGCTTACCCTCGGAACTCTTCTGGAACCTTACTACCAAATCGCCCCCTACCGACTTTTCCTGGACCCCCTTAACAATATCCCACCAATCCACATTCTGTGTACCTCCAGGTGGTGGACCACTTCCACGAATTTTAGGGATGCCATCATCCATCACAGACACGCCTCCACCAGAAGGCAGAATATCCGAGTCGGACGGAACCATAGGGTCACACTGCACAGCCATCAAGGAAGGGGGGGGGGGGGGGGGGTGCCGTCTCCCAACCTCTTCCTTGCATCTAGGATATTCTGAAAAGAATCCCCAAATTTCCGTCGCTTCAGGCTGTGCTGCCCACCGCCGACAGGCAACATGCACTATGCTTCACGTCATCCAGAACTGCGACTGGGAGCATGTATATCCTCCATATGCACTTCCGCCACCACCTCAGTTGTCCGAGTAGCAGGCCGAGCCGCATCAACACCATCACGGATCACATGCTGCGGGTTCCGATGCATACCAATCGACTCAGCACTGGAACACACATCTATCGATGATTTGCCAACCAGTGCATCTACCACCTCACCAGAGTTGGCAGTCACCGCAGCACACTCGTCCTCGGAGCCGGCCGGCACGGGCACGCACGGGCTTGTAGGGAGATCAACACCCCCATCAGACCATCCGGGAGACGACACAGCAGTACGTACGTCATCTCCACCAGTACAAACCAATGAAGCAGCACTTGTAGAACCCAGATTGGCATCATCCACCACGGCATCCGTTCTCATACAAGGGGCACTACTCAGAACCGAGAGATCTTCTTGCTCGTGCAAAGGAGGAAAATCGTTTTCATTAAACAGGTTAACCCATTCATACATCCGAGTGGTGCAGGCAGCAGCCACATGGCCAACATGACCACACTTGAAACATGTCCGAGTCTGAACCCGGTAGACGAAGACAACCGTATAGTCAGCAATCGATAGAGAAGAAGGCACATTTCCACGAAGAACCATCTTAGCCGTCCTGTAATCATTAATGAGTCCCTTGACGGCTCCGGACGTGTTCCTACACTCACGAATAAATTCCACACGCCCATACCTGGCATGAGCCCGACGGAGAAGATCCTCTGACATTTCAATCAGATAATTTTTAATAAACACATATATGTACTCTTCTTCTTGAGAATAGGTGCAGTTTGCATGAAGGGTTAACCCTCCCGATGACTGCACCAGCACAGATGTAAGGAGACCCGTTGACGGTTAGGAGGAGAAGAAAGTCAAAAGCGGTAGATGTGACGGGCCGCAGAGAGAGGAGTAGACATTAGAGGGAGACATCTCGCACCAGGGGGCAGGGCGTCGTGGTCATGGCGGCAGCTGATCCACGTACGGCATAGCAGTGTGCACAAGACGGGAACTAATACTTCTCCAGAAAATTGTGTATCGGAAAGCACAAGCAGTACACTTCCCAAATCACCCACAGGTCAGCGGGCAGCAGGCCACTAGGCGGCGCCCTCGGCTGAGACATCCTATCCGGCACCCTATAAACTCCTTCTCCGACGATACCCAGATAGTAGACGAGCACCACGGGATCGGAAGCACCCGGGCATCTCGATAAGGGCCCAACTCCGGACCCTCACAGGGCACGACCCCAGCAGACGGGACTAGGCAACCCCCAGCCCGGAGCAAGGAAGGAGGGGGAACAGCAGGGGATGCAGGCGCGGCATCGACCCCACCACCGGGCACAGGAGCCGAGGCCCCCCGGCGCACATCTTTCCGCAACATCACGACGAGGTCCCGATCATCAGGGACAACCCCCCACTGCGGAGATCCAACAGCAGGTGACGCAGGAAGGGGGACACAGGTAGCAACTTCGGAGCCCCGCACAACACCATCATCCACGGCGGGGGACGCCAGCTGAGCACCATACTCCCCTACCTCCTCCCAAGGCACACCACAAAGGGGAGACACACTCCGAGCCCGCCGCGAATGCTTCGAGACAGGCTGCACCACACCACGCCCAGCAGGCCCCTCCGCAGGCATGGCCACCATCTTCACATCCACACAGGCCACACCCGCACTGTCCAAAGAGTCCACAAAGGCCACATCACCTACACTGTCTACATCATCCAGGGAAACAGCCTCAGAGCACCAACGCGCACGCTTCTGCAAAGGAATGGAAAGAGCAGAACTACAGTCGTCAACGCACACAGACATTGCAGGCACCTCACCATGCCGAAGCACCCCCTCCAAAACAGCAGAACCCGCGTCCCCGGAAGCCGGTATCACATCCACAGGCGGGGGCGGGACATGGACCTCCACCGGGACACCCTTCACGACACGCAGCGCAGGCGACGGCCCGACACCCACACACACTGGCTCAATAACCCCAGGGGCCACAGCAGTCACCTGACGTGTCGCACGGGCCGTACAACTCGCCTCAACAGGCGGAGCAGCAGACAGGCAATCAGGCGCCTCAGGCACAGCACCCACACTGTCCTCAGAACTGTCCGAACGCAACAGGGGCGGAAAATCCTCCGCACGAAGAACATGCACCCGACCAGTCGCTCCCACGTCGCAGCCAGATGACCCTCGTGACCACACCAATAACAGGTGCGTGGTTGACCCCAGTACTGGCAGCGGAGCGTGTAACCCAACACGGACATCGACGATGGGACACTACACCTCGGCGACATCGTCAGGGTGCGGGAGCCGTCAAGCATACCAACACAGTGCCCGGCAACGACCTTGTTCCGACGAATACCTAACACTGTCCCAAATCGTTCGAAACAGGAGGTTAAAAAGTCGTCCTGAAATTCGAAGGGGACACCATGCACGGTCACAGACGTCAAGGTGACACTAAGATTCACCACCTTAACTGAGCCAGCAGTATCAGGGAGAGGGTAAACACGCCCCTCACACCGCTCGAAAAACGCCTGAAAGGCAGCCTGGAGGCGGAACTTGACCACAGCACGGTGGCCCTGAAGCAGCTGGATGCCCACCAGGTCAGACAGCTGCACATGCAGCACGTCCACCAAGGCGACGCCAACCAATGGATGGTCCACCGGCACCGTAAACGCGAGACCAGCCGACAACGTCCTCTTCATTGGAGGGCGAGACGTCCCCATGGCTAAGCAAACGTCACCCTGTCAGTGGCAAACCACCACCAGCAGAGCAAACAAGCAATCACCCAACGGAAACACTAGCTAGGAACAGAGAGACCTCAGGAACGTCCGACCTGGCCGGCGGTCACCACGCAACCCCGTACATGTACTCAACACTCAAATTCGTCAGTCACAGAGCCTCGACCGTTGCTCAGCCGCACCTCCCGATCCTCATACTTGTCGATAAACTGCCGGAACAAGCCATTCTCGGCAAACTTCACCACCACTCTGTCCTCGCGAATGACCTGCAGACCAACGAGATCTTCCACTTTCACGTTCATAACATCAAACTGAGTGTTGCTGATGACTTTAATATCCACCTTACAGGTCAGTTTCAGCCCAGTCGACTCCTTCCTCCGCAATCGCGACACGTAAGTTCCCATACTGAGACGGCAAAACAGTCACCCCGCAGTGGCAAACGACCACTCTCCAGGGCAACCGAGAAGCGTCGAATGTAAACACCAACAGAGACCTCAGGAACGTGCGACCTGGCTGGTGGTTCAGAGTGGTCTCTCTTGGCCAAGTGCCCGATATGCCAGGTTCCTTCTGTCTCACTCGTACAGCTGTAGACAAGATTTTCTTTTCACCGTAAGCTTTAAACGTTAAAATGTGCCATGTGTTAGAGGCAGCATTATTTAAAATATAATAATGACTATCTGTCAATGCCCTCAAAGGAGCAAATTATAATCGCTACATGGATTAAACCTCTTATCCAGCTTGATAAGTGGTTTAACAACAATAAAATAAACCTGCAAGATTTTGGGTTTGCAATAAGGATGTCGACGAATCAATTTAATTACCAGCTACCATAATTGAGGCTAACAATTAAGCAAGTTTAAAAAAAGATAAGCGAATACAGTAATTATGAGAAATTAATGAGCTTGTCCAACTGTATAGTTCATCAAAAGTATAAAAGTATTTATGAATTATGAATAGGCAACCCTTCACCAGATCAAGTCCATTCTATCCAGCGGTCGATCCCAAAGACGCATTCATGAATTTTAACATGCTGTTCATTCAAAACAGGATTTTTCTAAAAATCAAACTGTTCTTGTTATATATTTGCATATTTAGGCATTGGTTATGTTAGATGTCTAGGTTCTGTTTGCAATTATTTTTATTTACAGTACGTGGGTGAAGCATTTCAACCCGTCCTCGACTCAAGTCCATTACATTCAGCGGTCAACCCCACAGACGCATTCATAAATTTTAACATGCTGTTCATTCAAAACGGGATTTTTCTCAAGTATAAATAAATATTATAATATATTGGCATTTTGTGTATATATAGGCATAGGATAGGTTAGGTCAGGTGTTTAGGTTCTGATGGAGATTATTTGTATTTGTAGTACGTGGGTGAAGCATTTATAGCGTTGTGATTCGAACAAAATTCGTCAGTGAAGCACTTGTTCCGGATATGTTCAAACGTCAGCAGTTGTGAGTCGTGTGTAAACCACTTTTCATTCATAAACAGGGGGTTTGGCGGGAGCATGGAATCACTTTTGGATCTTTGTTTGGAGGACAGGCTGAGCATTTACAGCGTTGTGTCGAACAAAAGTCGTTAGCAAAGCACTTGTTTGAGAAGTATTTGAACGTCATCAGTTGTGAGTCGTGTGTAAATCGTCTTTTTCACAAACAAGGGCTTTGGCGGGTGCACGGAAAGGTCTATGGCCTTTGCTGATGAGGACTGGATAAACGCCAACCAGCAGGAGTCGAGCCAACCAGTATACCAACTAGTGTCAGTAAACGGATCTTAACCGGACTTCCCGTCCTCACATTCAAAGATCCACATTCGTTAATCCAGCCGCCAAGCCCCCTGTTTATGAATGAAATGTGGTTTACACACATGATTTTCTACTGATGACGTCCAAACACTTCCGGAACAATTGCTTCGCTGCGACCTTTATACAACGCAGTAAATGCTTCACCAACGTACTACAAATACTAGCCCGTCCTTCAAATTAATGACCCAAAAGCACAGCCTGTCCTAAAAACAAAGACCCAAAAGTGATTCCATGCACCCGCCACACCCCGTTTATGAATGAAAAACGGTTTCCACATGACTGACAACGGTTCCGGAACAAGTGCTTCACTGACAAATTTTGTTCGAATCACAACGCTGTAAATGCTTCACCCACGTACTACAAATACAAATAATCGCCAACAGAACCTAAACACCTAACCTAACCTTACCTATGCCTATATATGAATAATATGCTAATATGCAGGCGATGAGTCACAATAACGTGGCTGAAGTATGTTGACCAGACCACACACTAGAAATTGAAGGGACGACGACGTTTCGGTCCGTCCTGGACCATTCTCAAGTCGATTGTGTGCAGTCAACTGCACACTGCAACTGCAACCCTGAATGTGAAACAATAACTTTCATTTTGATATTGAGGTGTAATTTAAGTGCGAACTCATAACTAAATCTTTATCTTTATCACAATCGACTTGAGAATGGTCCAGGACGGACCGAAACGTCGTCGTCCCTTCAATTTCTAGTGTGTGGTCTGGTCAAAATATGCTAATATATTATAATATTGATTTATACAATAAATCCTGTTTGGAATGAGCAAAATTCTTGTTTTGAATGAACAGCGTGTAAAAGTTTATGAATGTGTCTGCGGGGTCGACAGCTGGATGTAATGGACTTGAGTCGAGGACGGGTTGCACACATACAAATAATCGTTAACAGAACCTAAACACTTAACCGAACCTGACCTGAGGGTAGATGTGCACAATATGCTAATATATATAATAAAAATTAATTATATTTGAGAAAAGGTCAGTTTTGAATGAACATAATGTTAAAATTGATGAATGCATATTTTGGGTCGACCACTGGATCGAATATACTTGCTCTGAGGACGGGTTGCTATAAATGCCTTACCCACAAACTTCAAATACAAATAATCACCAGAGCCTAAACATCCAACCTATGTTAACCTACGCCTAGCAATATATAGAATTTTATGTATAAGAATATTAAATTATATATGAGAACAAACTAGTTTTTAATACACAATATGTTAAAATTGATGAATGCGTCTGGGGAGGACGGCCACTGTTTTAACTAGCATAGTGTGAGGACGGGTTGAATAGGACTTGCCTCGTTTGACCCCAGAATTCCTTACTGCTTATGTTCTTGAAGGCAAAAAAAGAGAAAATGAAACCAAAAACTTTCCACGAAAGACAACGTATAAATGACTAAACGAATCATATTGAATCTAATGTTTATTGATGTTAGATAAAGGAAATAAATATCGCTTGCTTCTGACCCTTATTAGTCATGTAGAGACTGTAGCCAATGTCCCTGACGAGACTAACATTGTTGGTGTTCTGGACGTGTTCACAGCTGCTTGTGGTGGAGCTTGCTGCCCAGTTGAAGGCGAAACAGGCACTGCTCACAAAGCAGTCAACTGCACACTGCAACTGCAACCCTGAATGTGAAACAATAACTTTCATTTTGATATTGAGGTGTAATTTAAGTGCGAACTCATAACTAAATCTTTATCTATTTCAACATTTTTCAGGACTGTTTAGCACTTGTCTCTGGTTCGAGGTGTACTTACAGCTGCTTGGTCGCACGAGGACGTCTCCCACGAGCTTGCACGAGACCATCTCACTGTAAGAGTTTGTGACGCTCTGAGCAGCTGTGGTGGAGGTCAACAGCAGGACCAGAGGGGCGAGGAGCAGCGCCGTCATTGGTTAGAATCACACTGGTTTCTGGCACCGCTACACTTGCTGGTTCCTGGCACCGCTACACTTGCTGGTTCCTGGCACCGCTACACTTGCTGGTTCCTGGCACTGCTACACTTGCTGGTTCCTGGCACCGCTACACTTGCTGGTTTCTGGCACCGCTACACTTGCTGGTTCCTGGCACCGCTACACTTGCTGGTTCCTGGCACTGCTACACTTGCTGGTTCCTGGCACCGCTACACTTGCTGGTTCCTGGCACCGCTTTACTTGCTGGTTCCTGGCACCGCTACACTAGCTGGTTCCTGGCACCGCTACACTTGCTGGTTCCTGGCACCAATACACTTGCTGGTTCCTGGCACCGCTACACTTGCTGGTTCCTGGCACCGCTACACTTGCTGGTTCCTGGCACCAATACACTTGCTGGTTCCTGGCACCAATACACTTGCTGGTTCCTGGCACCGCTACACTTGCTGGTTCCTGGCACTGCTACACTTGCTGGTTCCTGGCACCGCTACACTTGCTGGTTCCTGGCACCGTTTTACTTGCTGGTTCCTGGCACCGCTACACTTGCTGGTTCCTGGCACCGCTACACTTGCTGGTTCCTGGCACCAATACACTTGCTGGTTCCTGGCACCGCTACACTTGCTGGTTCCTGGCACCGCTACACTAGCTGGTTCCTGGCACCGCTACACTTGCTGGTTCCTGGCACCAATACACTTGCTGGTTCCTGGCACCGCTTTACTTGCTGGTTCCTGGCACCGCTACACTTGCTGGTTCCTGGCACCAATACACTTGCTGGTTCCTGGCACCGCTTTACTTGCTGGTTCCTGGCACCGCTACACTTGCTGGTTCCTGGCACCAATACACTTGCTGGTTCCTGGCACCGCTTTACTTGCTGGTTCCTGGCACCGCTACACTTGCTGGTTCCTGGCACCAATACACTTGCTGGTTCCTGGCACCGCTACACTTGCTGGTTCCTGGCACCGCTACACTTGCTGGTTCCTGGCACCGCTACTCTTGCTGGTTCCTGGCACCAATACACTTGCTGGTTCCTGGCACCGCTTTTCTTGCTGGTTCCTGGCACCGCTACACTTGCTGGTTCCTGGCACCGCTATACTTGCTGGTTCCTGGCACTGCTACACTTGCTGGTTCCTGGCACTGCTACACTTGATGGTTCCTGGCACCGCTTTACTTGCTGGTTCCTGGCACCGCTACACTTGCTGGTTCCTGGCACCGCTATACTTGCTGGTTCCTGGCACTGCTACACTTGCTGGTTCCTGGCACTGCTACACTTGATGGTTCCTGGCACCGCTTTACTTGCTGGTTCCTGGCACCGCTACACTTGCTGGTTCCTGGCACCGCTACACTTACTGGTTCCTGGCACTGCTACACTTGCTGGTTCCTGGCACCGCTACACTTACTGGTTCCTGGCACTGCTACACTTGCTGGTTCCTGGCACCAATACACTTGCTGGTTCCTGGCACCACTAGACTTTTAGGCTTCTGGTGTGGTGTCACTGGTGACTGGTAACGATGCCTCCCACTGGTGACTGGTAACGATGCCTCCCACTGGTGACTGGTAACGATGCCTCCCACTGGTGACTGGTAACGATGCCTCCCACTGGTGACTGGTAACGATGCCTCCCACTGGTGACTGGTAACGATGCCTCCCACTGGTGACTGGTAACGATGCCTCCCACTGGTGACTGGTAACGATGCCTCCCACTGGTGACTGGTAACGATGCCTCCCACTGGTGACTGGTAACGATGCCTCCCACTGGTGACTGGTAACGATGCCTCCCACTGGTGACTGGTAACGATGCCTCCCACTGGTGACTGGTAACGATGCCTCCCACTGGTGACTGGTAACGATGCCTCCCACTGGTGACTGGTAACGATGCCTCCCACTGGTGACTGGTAACGATGCCTCCCACTGGTGACTGGTAACGATGCCTCCCACTGGTGACTGGTAACGATGCCTCCCACTGGTGACTGGTAACGATGCCTCCCACTGGTGACTGGTAACGATGCCTCCCACTGGTGACTGGTAACGATGCCTCCCACTGGTGACTGGTAACGATGCCTCCCACTGGTGACTGGTAACGATGCCTCCCACTGGTGACTGGTAACGATGCCTCCCACTGGTGACTGGTAACGATGCCTCCCACTGGTGACTGGTAACGATGCCTCCCACTGGTGACTGGTAACGATGCCTCCCACTGGTGACTGGTAACGATGCCTCCCACTGGTGACTGGTAACGATGCCTCCCACGTGTGAATGTGTGGGGGTCAGAACTCCTGTGACAAATTCAAATGTTATTGCACAAGCAACTCACCATAGAGTGTTGGTCGTTGTGCGAGTGTCAGAGGTCAAAATACGGCAAGTTTTGTTGGTTAATTGACTATGAAGAAACACACTGACATGGTCGGGTGGAAGGCGCGAGGTCACACACACTTGGGGCTCTTCTGGCGACGCGAGGAAGTCGAGACAGGAACAGTGACCGCTAGCGGTGCCTAAACGAGGTGTTGTCGTGAGGGCGACTCCAGCAGTACTGAGGTGTCGCCTCGCCCGACTGCTGCCTGAGATGTGGCTTGCCTGCTACCCATTAATTATGCTGAAGAATGTGAACAGTCAGATATAAATATAGGTTGAGTATCTATTAAAAATGTATAAGTTTGAACCGAGAATTTCAGAGCAGCCAAATAAGATTGCTGGTTGAATGTATTTTGTAGTAATCAGGCCAGGTTTCAGGTTGAATACGAACGTATAAAATATATTCAAATACATAAAGGGAAAAATATGTGCTAGTAATGAAAAAAAATTGTTAAAGGCCTTCCACAAATCACGGGTCGAGAGAAAATGGTAATCAAATTGCTAAGTTGTTTATCTGTCTCTCGCCAGTCAGCCCATATCTCACCAGTCAGCCCAGGTCTCGCCAGTCAGCCCAAGTCTCGCCAGTCAGCTCAGGTCTCGCCAGTCAGTTCAGGTCTCGCCAGTCAGCCCAGGTCTCGCCAGTCAGCCCAAGTCTCGCCAGTCAGCCCAGGTCTCGCCAGTCAGACCAAGTCTCGCCAGTCAGCCCAGGTCTCGCCAGTCAGCCCAAGTCTCGCCAGTCAGTCCAGGTCTCGCCAGTCAGCCCAGGTCTCGCCAGGCAGCCCAAATCTCGCCAGTCAGCCCAAGTCTTGCCAGTCAGCCCAGGTCTCGCCAGGCAGCCCAGGTCTCGCCAGTCAGCCCAGGTCTCGCCAGTCAGCCCAAGTCTCGCCAGTCAGTCCATATCTCGCCAGTCAGCCCAGGTCTCGCCAGTCAGCCCAAGTCTCGCCAGTCAGTCCAGGTCTCGCCAGTCAGCCCAGGTCTCGCCAGTCAGCCCAGGTCTCGCCAGTCAGACCAAGTCTCGCCAGTCAGCCCAGGTCTCGCCAGTCAGCCCAAGTCTCGCCAGTCAGCCCAGGTCTCGCCAGTCAGCCCAAGTCTCGCCAGTCAGCCCAAGTCTCGCCAGGCAGCCCAGGTCTCGCCAGTCAGCCCAGGTCTCGCCAGTCAGCCCAAGTCTTGGCAGTCAGCCCAGGTCTCGCCAGTCAGCCCAGGTCTCGCCAGTCAGCCCAGGTCTCGCCAGTCAGCCCAAGTCTCGCCAGTCAGCCCAGGCCTCGCCAGTCAGCCCAGGTCTCGCCAGTCAGCACATGTCTCGCCAGTCAGTTCAGGTCTCGCCAGTCAGCACAGGTCTCGCCAGGCAGCACAGGTTTTGCCAGTCAGCCCAGGTCTCGCCAGTCAGTCCAGGTCTCACCAGTCAGCCCAGGTCTCGCCAGTCAGCACAGATCTCGCCAGGCAGCCCAGGTCTCGCCAGTCAGCACAGGTCTCGCCAGGCAGCCCAGGTCTCGCCAGTCAGCACAGGTCTCGCCAGGCAGCCCAGGTCTCGCCAGGCAGCCCAGGTCTCGCCAGTCAGCCCAGGTCTCGCCAGTCAGCCCAAGTCTCGCCAGTCAGTCCATATCTCGCCAGTCAGCCCAGGTCTCGCCAGTCAGCCCAAGTCTCGCCAGTCAGTCCAGGTCTCGCCAGTCAGCCCAGGTCTCGCCAGGCAGCCCAGGTCTCGCCAGTCAGCCCAAGTCTCGCCAGTCAGCCCAGGTCTCGCCAGTCAGCCCAGGTCTCGCCAGTCAGACCAAGTCTCGCCAGTCAGCCCAGGTCTCGCCAGTCAGCCCAAGTCTCGCCAGTCAGCCCAGGTCTCGCCAGTCAGCCCAAGTCTCGCCAGTCAGCCCAAGTCTCGCCAGGCAGCCCAGGTCTCGCCAGTCAGCCCAGGTCTCGCCAGTCAGCCCAAGTCTTGGCAGTCAGCCCAGGTCTCGCCAGTCAGCCCAGGTCTCGCCAGTCAGCCCAGGCCTCGCCAGTCAGCCCAGGTCTCGCCAGTCAGCACATGTCTCGCCAGTCAGTTCAGGTCTCGCCAGTCAGCACAGGTCTCGCCAGGCAGCACAGGTCTTGCCAGTCAGCCCAGGTCTCGCCAGTCAGTCCAGGTCTCACCAGTCAGCCCAGGTCTCGCCAGTCAGCACAGATCTCGCCAGGCAGCCCAGGTCTCGCCAGTCAGCACAGGTCTCGCCAGGCAGCCCAGGTCTCGCCAGGCAGCCCAGGTCTCGCCAGTCAGCACAGGTCTCGCCAGGCAGCCCAGGTCTCGCCAGGCAGCCCAGGTCTCGCCAGTCAGCATAGGTATCGCCAGGCAGCCCAGGTCTCGCCAGTCAGCAGAGGTCTCGCCAGGCAGCCCAGGTCTCGCCAGTCAGCCCAGGTCTCGCCAGTCAGCACAGGTCTCGCCAGGCAGCCCAGGTCTCGCCAGGCAGCGCAGGTCTCGCCAGTCATCCCAGGTCATTCCAGGTCAAAAATTAACTTAACCAATGAGGTTCATTTTTGTCAGCTATTCGTCTTTTTAAAGAATATCTGGCAAAAATGACCTCATACTCACTGACCAAACTAAATTCCAAAAGGGTAAAGGACACTACAGCCGAATTGAAAACAAAGGTAAACTGATTGATCGAAATTGTGCACGCCAAGAAATCCGGACTTTACCTGCCAAAGGATATCGGGGAATGCAAACCTGGTTATTCGTATGGGAATGTCAAGATTCACAAGCCCGGAAACCCACTTCGGCCAATCATCAGCTAGATACCCACACCCACATACAGACTGACTAAGCGACTCAACTGCCTGCTGACTAACTATGTACCATGTGCTTTCAGCCTGAAGTCTCCAAAGGAATTCGTTGAACCTGTGGATCAAACAATCGGATGATAATGGACAGAGTGTATCGTGATCCGGCTTGTACTCCTCTTGACATACCAGAAAACATACTAAGAAAGCTACTCCAAGCCTGCACTAAAGTGGCACCCTTCTTGAGTCCAGATTGGCACATGTATAAGCAAGTAGATGGGGTCGCCATGGGTTCTCCACTAGGTGTCCTGTTTGCGAACTTCTACATGAGTACCATAGAGCAGAAGGTCTTAGTTGACATGGACTTGAAACCCGCCATATACTGCAGGTATGTTGACGACATTTTTATGCAGGTACCTGATGTCAGACGTCTGCAACAGCTAAAGGAGGCATTCGAGCAGAATTCGGTGTTAAGTTTCACTTACGAGATAGAGAATGATGGGAAGCTGCCCTTTCTAGATGTAACAGTCACGGAAAGGAGCAGAGGCTTCCACACTTCAGTCTACACTAAGAAAACAAACATAGGAATGTACCTCAATGCCAATAGTGACTGCCCAGACAGGTACAAGAGGAGTGTTGTCAACGCTTATGTCGACCGTGCTCTCAGCCACATCTCAGGATGGAAGCAAGTAGATGAAGAACTCTGTAGGGTAAGACAGGTCCTAGTCAATAACGGCTTCTCTAATGGTTTTGTTGAAGACATCATAAAAAGAAAGGTAAAATGTCATGCAATCTATAAAGAGTCAACTAACACAACACATGTACCCCCTATTAGACTATTTTACAGGAACTTCTTTTTGACAGCTCATAAAATGGAGGAAAGGGTCCTGAAAGATATTGTTGATAGGAACGTTATCCCTACAGAGAAAAATCAGAAAATACAATTGTCGATTTACTATAAAACCAAAAAAACGGCCAATCTACTCATGAAAAACTTTCCAGACACAGAGCAGAACGCCTTGAAGGAAAGCAACGTCGTCTATGCCTTCAAATGCCCACTTGGGGACTGTAAGCCCCAAAGAACTCAGTATATAGGCAAGACAACAACGTCTCTTTCCAGGCGATTAACAATGCATAAACAACAGGGCTCCATAAAGGAACATATAATCTCCTTTCACAACCAGACCATCACCAGAG
>NC_091178.1:24436592-24531592 GCF_040958095.1 Procambarus clarkii
TAACAATATACCAATCAGTGTTCAAAGACCTCGTCCAGCACTTCGGGGGTCGGGTGCGTACCCAAGATACAGCACGCATTTCCCCTCTGAACAGCGACACTCAGGCGCTGGAACATGAAATTGGCCGCTCTTGGGTCTCTAGTTTTCCCAATGAGTTCCTCGCCCACCTCCTTCAAGAAATTAAGTGCACATTTACCCCAGGCGCCCAGAGTCTCAGAGCCTATCGGCACGAACCTGTAACAACGTTCTAGGTCCCTGTACTTGTTAGTTTTCTGGGTCTCCCTGAAGGTGGCCGCCCCGCCTCCCTCAGCTGTGCTGTAAGGTTGATAGGTATCAGCCAATGTAGATACACACGTGTAGTCCCACACGACCTGTTTACCTTCCCTCCATGGCTGCAGGGTGACTCCAGCTGGGCGTTTTTGGCTGTTGTCAGGCCTGCACAACTGGGGTTCCCTTTGTGTTGGACACCCAACTGTTGCCAAACGTCTCTTGATGATGTCATTGACTGCTTCATGTCTGGCAATTTTTCCCTGTGTCTTACGACAGATGAGACCATGGCTGCCGTATTGGTCTGCCCGTGCATGGCCGCAAATACACCGGTGCTCGGTGGAGATAGGGGCGGCAAGGCGCAGAGCAACACCAATACTTAGGGTCCGATGGTCCAGGCGGGTGCCCAAGGCGGAATTAAGGACTGCCAACAGGAAGTCCCCCGGCATGGGGCGCTTGCACAGCTAGAAGACGCGCTTTGAAGGTACAAAGCATCGTGAGCGTCCAAAGCCCTTATTCTTCCCTCCATCCTCCTCAGGTCGTTCAGCTTTTCTTCGAGGACTACCTGAATGGCGCTCAAGCCCAGAGGTGCCCCTAGCAGCACACTGTTGGCGGGAGCTATCACTTGGGCTCCTGGCAATATGATTCGCACTGCATCTATGGTTGGTTGGCTAGATGAGATGATTTCACACATTGATGGGTTTAGGGTGAGTCCTAACTCCTCTCCCTTAGATTTCACCAGCTGTAGATCTTCTAGCAGGGACTCCTGTGTCCCTGCCATGGTACCATCGTCCAGGAACCAGATGTTGAGTTCGCTGGTCAACCTGCTTGTGACCTCTTTAACAGCCATGCAAAAAAGAGAAGGGGCAAGTGGGTCTCCCTGCTGGACACCTTCTGCAGAAACAACTTCATGTTCCCCAAACAACAGCGTCGATTCCCTTCTGTACCCTGCTGAAACGAAGGGGAGTAGAGAAGGAAAGCTTGTTCGAACTGCTTCCTGTACCACATCCCATTTTACCTGGTTGAAGGCATTTTTAAAGTCAAATTTAATTAATGCCTTATTTTCTGGGAGGTGCTTGATATAGGCTCGTGCTGCATGAGCTGCTGCTTCACAGCCATGGGGGACACCAAAATCTAGCTGATGGGGTCGAAGCATCGTTGCAGCGTCTATGCTAAATTTTCTGACAGCTGCCCTAGCAACAAGGCGCCGAAGTGTGTTAACCACAACAATGGGTCTGACTCCACCATCCTTCTTCTTAAGGGCATAAAGGGATGCTCTGAAGGAAAAGGGTTTAATTGTATCTGGGATCAACCCAGCGAGGCAGTCGTTGACAAACTTCGTGACCTCTGACAGTAGTGTCTCGGAAACTTCTCCGAGAACTGGATTTACCATCTCCTTGAGGTGCTGAGGTCTTACTCCAGTGTATCCCCCTGCTGAGCCTGGCGGAAATGACATGATGGCTTTGTATACCTCTGACGCTTGGAGGAATAGAGGTCCCATGTCCGGGACATTTGTGTCCTGAGCAGTAGGTTCCCATGGTACTCTAGGAGGGTGGTTCTCTCTCAGTGAGTCGGCAGTAGCGGCATTTCTAGGGGCGATTGTGTCTTCGCGGGTAAGTAACCTAATTGCTCCTACCGTGTTGCCCTCTTCAATTTTTTGGGCCACTTGTGTTCCTAGTTTAAAATTATCATTGGAACTCTTGGGTCTGCCACGACGGTTTTTGCGTTGAGGAGGGATGGGGATCAAGTTGTCAGCTCTGGGGAAATTATTTATTGCCCTAGTGACTGATGAGGCTAGTGACTTGCCTCCTCTTGCAGGTACGCCTAAGCAAATATTGCCAAACAGGAGCAAATTATGCCATGCTTTGATGGTGGCCGCGGCATTAAGATTTGCGGACCGTTCATACACTTTCCTGAGAAGGTCTGTATATTTCCCTGCTGCAAATGGGCGTGCAGCTTTAGGAATGTGAGGAAGAGTTCTGGTGGTGTATGGTTTGATGGCCCCCAGGAGGTCATCTGATGACATGAAGTTTGCTGGGATGTGTGGGGGTGCCGGGGGACCAGTGGGCCTTCTCTCTCTACAGGTATCGTCCGTGAACCCTCACAGTTGTTGTGTTGACGTAGGGTTCCATCGTTTCTAAGGTTGTGATATTCGTCACACACCCGACACATTCCTCTGGTTGCACGTACGGATGTACTGTTCCCAAGACCGTGTTCTTGGCTGAGGGGTTCCTGGTTAGTTGGTGGAGTCCCCTCCATCCCCCGGGCGGACTGAGACATCGGCCGGCGTGGGAGGGATGACAGGGGTGGTGGCGGCAGGGGTGGACACGGGTGGTGGCTGGAGGGGTGGCTAGCTGCCCCTCACACTCACCACTCGTATGAGTACTTGTGTCTCCCTCCCTTTTGGGAGGAACCTGAATGCTTGCTGTGACCTGTGCCATATCTGGGTGCATTGAGGGTAACACATCCCTGCAACAAGCACTGTGTGGGCGGTAAATAGGTGGGTGGGAGACGCCCAGGCGCAGGGTGGGCTGGGTGGTGGGATGGCAAGAGGTACAGTGGTGAGGTGAGGCCGGCGGGCGGGGAGGAGGTGGGGGGTTGATCGGGCCTCGTCGGCTTGAGGGGGGGTCAGGGTGACACTTAAACACTGGTATAATTTTCTTGTATATCACTGCACAATGATGAATGAATCATACACTTGTAATCCGACACACTGTGAGCTCTATTAGCTCTGAACATGATTGCTGGTTTTTATTTTCTTTCCCAAACGTATTTCTATAAACACTGGGTGGCACCTCCTCGCCCAACCGAACAACAACACCCCCTCCCCCCCCCACACCTTAGCCGTGGGAGGCCTATAGGGCGCCTGCGAGGCCCTCACTGCCGTTGTATTCCATACACTGCAAACCCACCTGTTTGATCCGTTTTTGTTGAGATGGTCCACTCAAGGCATCATCCGCCATTCCTGCACCTTCCCAGGATATTCACACAGCACTTTGTGAAGGCTAAGCACGGTGACGCCAAGATGTCCCTAGGTAATGGCTTAGTAAACAACAGCGTCTCCTCCACGCGTCCTCCCTCCCCAGTAGCCTAGATATATATGTTTGGATGTTGGTAGGGTTGTTTGGATTAGGTAGGGTTGGTTAGGTTCGGACACATATGTACGTTAATTTTAACTCCAATAAAAAAAAATTGACCTCATACATAATTAAATGAGTAGCTTTATTATTTCATAAGAAAAAAATTATAGAAAATATATTAATTCAGGAAAACTTGGCTTATTAGGCAAATCGGGCTTTGCATAGTAGGCTGAGAAGAGCATTCTGGCTACTAGGTACGACATATATATATATATATATATATATATATATATATATATATATATATATATATATATATATATATATATATATATATCCAGCAGTCAGGGAAAACACCTCCAACAGCCTCATTTCGATTGAGAATCTACTAGAAGCCATCAAAGCAACATCGGTTGGAACCTTGCAGCACATCCCCAAAGCTGCCCGGCCCCAGGCAGCAGCCAAACTATCCAGACTCTTGAAAAAGGTCAATGACTCCCCCGGAACCATCCAAGCATGGCGCAACCTTCTCCTGTTTAGAAACATATGCCTAGGTGTCCCTGCAAGGAGAGACAAATCACTAGCTTCGTCGGTCATTATGGCTATAAATAGTTTTCCTAGAGAGGACAACCAGGCACCTCTCCCCACCCGTGCCAAAAACACCCACGGCAGGAAAGGTATCAACAGCAGAGGCATCCAAAATCAGAGCAACAGACAGCAAGAAAATAGAAGAAGGCAACACAATAGGGGCGATCAGAGTCATCACCAGTGAAGACACAGTTGCCACCAGGGATGCCGATACAGCACAAGCCCTGAGGAAAAAAGACCCACCCAGAGCTCCTCGTGACGACAGTGTTCCCCTAGTCGATGTCACCAGAGCAGAACCTCTGTGTGTGCTCGAATCCATGGTGCATAAAGTAGCTTTTTCCTTCCCACCAGGATCAGCAGGTGGGTTCACAGGACTTAGACCCAACCACATCAAACAAATGCTCAACCCTGCACTGGGAGACATTGCACAGGGCCTCCTGGTGGAACTAACTAGATTCACCAACACATGTCTAGCTGGCAACATACCAGAGACCATACGGCCTCTCTTTTTTGGCGCTACCCTCTGTGCCCTGAGGAAAAAAGATGGAGGAATCAGACCGATAGCTGGGGGCAATTCACTCCGGCGTCTCGTCGCTAAGGCTGCTGCTAGAGCAGTTAGTCAGGCAGCAGCCGACATGCTGAACCCAAAACAGCTTGGGTTTGGCTTTCCCCAAGGGTGTGAGGCAGCGGCTCATGCAGCTAGAGCCTACATTGCCAACATTACGGATGAAAAAGCCCTGATAAAGCTGGACTTCAAAAATGCTTTCAATCTGGTTAGAAGGGATGCAGTACTCGATGCAGTTCATCGCCTTTTTCCTTCCCTCTACCCGTTTGTAAAATCATGCTACAGCAAGAATCTAACTCTGCTTTTTGGGGAACGTGAAATTGAATCACAAGAAGGTGTCCAACAGGGTGACCCCCTTGCTCCTTTTCTTTTCTGCCTAGTTATCAAGGAAGTCACCGATAACCTGTCCAGTGAGCTTAACATTTGTTTTTTGGACGATGGTACTCTAGCCGGCTCCCCAGCCTCACTCTTGGACGACATAAGAATAATTCAGGAGCAAGGAGCAAGCCTAGGCCTCACCCTGAACACTTCCAAGTGTGAAATAACCTCCACCAACCAGCGCATAATAGAGCAAATAAAGGTTGTTTTGCCTGACATTCATACAACCAACCCTGAGGACAGCACACTCCTAGGTGCTCCTCTTGGAAGGAATGCCATCGACGGGGTCCTTGGTAAGAAGATCACTGACCTGAAGAGGATGAACGAGAGGATTGAAGACATCGATGCTCATGATGCACTTTACCTCATCACCAGATGCTTGTCCCTCCCCAGGCTGACCTACTTTCTAAGATGTTTGCCATCTTTCAACAATATTAAATTAGAAGAGTACGACAGCTTGCTGAAATCAACACTAGAAAAAGCCCTCAATCTTTCCCTCAGCGACTCACAGTGGAAACAGGCCTCCCTTCCTGTCAGACTCGGGGGCCTTGGCGTGCACACAGCAACACAAATTGTTGTACCAGCGTTCCTGTCCTCTTCAGTGGGGTCTGACAACTTGGTGAAGGAAATCCTACCTGAGCACTCAGTTCAACAGGCAGGGGTACATGATCCCAGCTTCACAGACTGCACAACCAAATGGGACTCTCTTGCAGGACCAGCACCCCAACCACCGCCTTCTGAAGCCCATAAGCAATCCAGCTGGGATCGCCCCATTGCCGACCAAGAAGCTGCGACTTTGCTAGAAGCTGCGACAACACCACATGACACTGCCCGACTTAGAGCTGTAGCAGCTCCCCATGCACGTGATTTCCTATTAGCAACCCCAATGTCAGCAACCGGCACCCGTCTCACACTTCAGGCCCTCCGAATTGCCATGGCTTACTGCCTCGCAGCCCCAATCCACACCGAATACAGAAGTATTTGTGGCGAGGCAGAGGCCGACAGATACGGACGGCATGGCCTTCTCTGCCAAAGGACGGGAGGATGGCATGCAAGACACGGTGAGGTCAATGACATTATTAAGAGAAGCCTTACCACAGCCGGTTGTCCAGCAGAGAGAGAGCCACGTTACCTATTGTCCCACAACTCTGATGAGCCTGTCGGTCGCCCAGATGGAATCACGGTGAACCCCTGGAAGAATGGTAGACAGTTGGTGTTGGACTACTCTTGCGTTTCAACTTTAGCCAATACCTATGTTGACTTCAGTGCTACACAAGCAGGAGGAGCTGCCAATCACCGGGAAGCGGCCAAGTCACATATCAAGTGAGGTGTTGTAACATATCACCTCACCCAAAATGCGGGTATAAAATGAAAAATGAAAACTGTTTAAATCATAGCATAGTAAAAACTCTGTTTAGTGTTTGCAGGTAATAGTTGTGTGTGTGTAAACTAAAAGTCTTTGAAAATGTAATAAGTTATTACGAAACGCGTTCAAGTGTCGCGTCAGACTAGAATTTTAAATATAGGGGGTATAGGTGTTGTCTGAAGAGACAACTAACACAACATCTATACCCCCTATTAGACTATTTTACAGGAACTTCTTTTCCACAGCTCATAAAACGGAGGAAAGGGTCCTGAAGATATTGTTAATAGAAACGTTATCCCTACAGACAAAAATCAGAGGATACAACTGACGATTTACTATAAAACCAGAAAAACGGCCAGCCTACTCATGAGAAACTCTCCAGACACAAAACAGAACGCTTTAAAAGAGACTAACGTCGTCTATGCCTTCAAATGCCCTCTTGGGGACTGTAAGCTCCAAAAAACCCAGTATATAGGCAAGACAACAACATCTCTTTCTAGGCGTTTAACGATGCATAAGCAACAGGGCTCCATTAAGGAACATATAATCTCTTCCCACAACCAAACCATCGCCAGAGAAATCCTAGTAAACAACACAGAAATCATCGATAGATACAGCGATAGCAGGCGGCTTGACGTTTGCGAGGCACTACACATCAAGAAATCAACACCAGCAATCAACAGCCAATTATTGCACAACTATATTCTACCCACCTCAAGACTCCGCTCCAATATAGAAGCATCAAGAAATATGGACCAATAGGCTTTCTACAAACACTTCTATTCAATATCCATTGTTTCGTGTTCTGTCTTGTGTTGATGAAATTAATACCATCTTGTTCTGTCTTGTGTTGATGAAATTAATACCCTATTAATGCCACATCTTGTTCTGTCTTGTGTTAATGCCACATCACCCCTTCCACCTCACTCAAAGGTAGATATAAAATCGGAGATGTGTAAGTTCTATTCAGTTGTGTATTTGTGAACTAAAGTCTTTGAAAATGTAATAAGTTTTACGAAACGCGCTCGTGTCGCGTCAGACTAGAAATAAAAATGAATTTTGGAGAATTGATTTTTGATTTACCTCCAACAGTGAAAAGAAATGTACGAAAGATTGAGAAAATTCGTGTTAGAATTATTAATCTTACTTTTTCGGTCATATTTAATAATATATATATATATATATATATATATATATATATATATATATATATATATATATATATATATATATATATATATATATATATATATATATATATATATATATATAACTGAAAACTCACACCCCAGAAGTGACTCGAACCCATACTCCCAGAAGCAACGCAACTGGTATGTACAAGACGCCTTAATCCACTTGACCATCACGACCGGACAAAATAAGGTGATAGCCGAGGCTATTTGAACCACCCCACCGCCGGCACTCGGATAGTAATCTTGGGCATAGCATTTTACCAAATCACCTCATTCTTTGGGGCACACGTGAGGAACACAAATGCGAACAAGCCTGAATGGTCCCCAGGACAATATGCAACTGAAAACTCACACCCCAGAAGTGACTCGAACCCATACTCCCAGAAGCAACGCAACTGGTATGTACAAGACGCCTTAATCCACTTGACCATCACGACCGGACAAAATAAGGTGATAGCCGAGGCTATTTGAACCACCCCACCGCCGGCACTCGGATAGTAATCTTGGGCATAGCATTTTACCAAATCACCTCATTCTTTGGGGCACACGTGAGGAACACAAATGCGAACAAGCCTGAATGGTCCCCAGGACAATATGCAACTGAAAACTCACACCCCAGAAGTGACTCGAACCCATACTCCCAGAAGCAACGCAACTGGTATGTACAAGACGCCTTAATCCACTTGACCATCACGACCGGACAAAATAAGGTGATAGCCGAGGCTATTTGAACCACCCCACCGCCGGCACTCGGATAGTAATCTTGGGCATAGCATTTTACCAAATCACCTCATTCTTTGGGGCACACGTGAGGAACACAAATGCGAACAAGCCTGAATGGTCCCCAGGACAATATGCAACTGAAAACTCACACCCCAGAAGTGACTCGAACCCATACTCCCAGAAGCAACGCAACTGGTATGTACAAGACGCCTTAATCCACTTGACCATCACGACCGGACAAAATAAGGTGATAGCCGAGGCTATTTGAACCACCCCACCGCCGGCACTCGGATAGTAATCATGGGCATAGCATTTTACCAAATCACCTCATTCTTTGGGGCACACGTGAGGAACACAAATGCGAACAAGCCTGAATGGTCCCCAGGACAATATGCAACTGAAAACTCACACCCCAGAAGTGACTCGAACCCATACTCCCAGAAGCAACGCAACTGGTATGTACAAGACGCCTTAATCCACTTGACCATCACGACCGGACAAAATAAGGTGATAGCCGAGGCTATTTGAACCACCCCACCGCCGGCACTCGGATAGTAATCTTGGGCATAGCATTTTACCAAATCACCTCATTCTTTGGGGCACACGTGAGGAACACAAATGCGAACAAGCCTGAATGGTCCCCAGGACAATATGCAACTGAAAACTCACACCCCAAAAGTGACTCGAACCCATACTCCCAGAAGCAACGCAACTGGTATGTACAAGACGCCTTAATCCACTTGACCATCACGACCGGACAAAATAAGGTGATAGCCGAGGCTATTTGAACCACCCCACCGCCGGCACTCGGATAGTAATCTTGGGCATAGCATTTTACCAAATCACCTCATTCTTTGGGGCACACGTGAGGAACACAAATGCGAACAAGCCTGAATGGTCCCCAGGACAATATGCAACTGAAAACTCACACCCCAGAAGTGACTCGAACCCATACTCCCAGAAGCAACGCAACTGGTATGTACAAGACGCCTTAATCCACTTGACCATCACGACCGGACAAAATAAGGTGATAGCCGAGGCTATTTGAACCACCCCACCGCCGGCACTCGGATAGTAATCTTGGGCATAGCATTTTACCAAATCACCTCATTCTTTGGGGCACACGTGAGGAACACAAATGCGAACAAGCCTGAATGGTCCCCAGGACAATATGCAACTGAAAACTCACACCCCAGAAGTGACTCGAACCCATACTCCCAGAAGCAACACAACTGGTATGTACAAGACGCCTTAATCCACTTGACCATCACGACCGGACAAAATAAGGTGATAGCCGAGGCTATTTGAACCACCCCACCGCCGGCACTCGGATAGTAATCTTGGGCATAGCATTTTACCAAATCACCTCATTCTTTGGGGCACACGTGAGGAACACAAATGCGAACAAGCCTGAATGGTCCCCAGGACAATATGCAACTGAAAACTCACACCCCAGAAGTGACTCGAACCCATACTCCCAGAAGCAACGCAACTGGTATGTACAAGACGCCTTAATCCACTTGACCATCACGACCGGACAAAATAAGGTGATAGCCGAGGCTATTTGAACCACCCCACCGCCGACACTCGGATAGTAATCTTGGGCATAGCCTTTTACCAAATCACCTCATTCTTTGGGGCACACGTGAGGAACACAAATGCGAACAAGCCTGAATGGTCCCCAGGACAATATGCAACTGAAAACTCACACCCCAGAAGTGACTCGAACCCATACTCCCAGAAGCAACGCAACTGGTATGTACAAGACGCCTTAATCCACTTGACCATCACGACCGGACAAAATAAGGTGATAGCCGAGGCTATTTGAACCACCCCACCGCCGGCACTCGGATAGTAATCTTGGGCATAGCATTTTACCAAATCACCATTTGAACCACCGGCGGTGGGGTGGTTCAAATAGCCTCGGCTATCACCTTATTTTGTCCGGTCGTGATGGTCAAGTGGATTAAGGCGTCTTGTACATACCAGTTGCGTTGCTTCTGGGAGTATGGGTTCGAGTCACTTCTGGGGTGTGAGTTTTCAGTTGCATATTGTCCTGGGGACCATTCAGGCTTGTTCGCATTTGTGTTCCTCACGTGTGCCCCAAAGAATGAGGTGATTTGGTAAAAGGCTATGCCCAAGATTACTATCCGAGTGCCGGCGGTGGGGTGGTTCAAATAGCCTCGGCTATCACCTTATTTTGTCCGGTCGTGATGGTCAAGTGGATTAAGGCGTCTTGTACATACCAGTTGCGTTGCTTCTGGGAGTATGGGTTCGAGTCACTTTTGGGGTGTGAGTTTTCAGTTGCATATTGTCCTGGGGACCATTCAGGCTTGTTCGCATTTGTGTTCCTCACGTGTGCCCCAAAGAATGAGGTGATTTGGTAAAATGCTATGCCCAAGATTACTATCCGAGTGCCGGCGGTGGGGTGGTTCAAATAGCCTCGGCTATCACCTTATTTTGTCCGGTCGTGATGGTCAAGTGGATTAAGGCGTCTTGTACATACCAGTTGCGTTGCTTCTGGGAGTATGGGTTCGAGTCACTTCTGGGGTGTGAGTTTTCAGTTGCATATTGTCCTGGGGACCATTCAGGCTTGTTCGCATTTGTGTTCCTCACGTGTGCCCCAAAGAATGAGGTGATTTGGTAAAATGCTATGCCCATGATTACTATCCGAGTGCCGGCGGTGGGGTGGTTCAAATAGCCTCGGCTATCACCTTATTTTGTCCGGTCGTGATGGTCAAGTGGATTAAGGCGTCTTGTACATACCAGTTGCGTTGCTTCTGGGAGTATGGGTTCGAGTCACTTCTGGGGTGTGAGTTTTCAGTTGCATATTGTCCTGGGGACCATTCAGGCTTGTTCGCATTTGTGTTCCTCACGTGTGCCCCAAAGAATGAGGTGATTTGGTAAAATGCTATGCCCAAGATTACTATCCGAGTGCCGGCGGTGGGGTGGTTCAAATAGCCTCGGCTATCACCTTATTTTGTCCGGTCGTGATGGTCAAGTGGATTAAGGCGTCTTGTACATACCAGTTGCGTTGCTTCTGGGAGTATGGGTTCGAGTCACTTCTGGGGTGTGAGTTTTCAGTTGCATATTGTCCTGGGGACCATTCAGGCTTGTTCGCATTTGTGTTCCTCACGTGTGCCCCAAAGAATGAGGTGATTTGGTAAAATGCTATGCCCAAGATTACTATCCGAGTGCCGGCGGTGGGGTGGTTCAAATAGCCTCGGCTATCACCTTATTTTGTCCGGTCGTGATGGTCAAGTGGATTAAGGCGTCTTGTACATACCAGTTGCGTTGCTTCTGGGAGTATGGGTTCGAGTCACTTCTGGGGTGTGAGTTTTCAGTTGCATATTGTCCTGGGGACCATTCAGGCTTGTTCGCATTTGTGTTCCTCACGTGTGCCCCAAAGAATGAGGTGATTTGGTAAAATGCTATGCCCAAGATTACTAACCGAGTGCCGGCGGTGGGGTGGTTCAAATAGCCTCGGCTATCACCTTATTTTGTCCGGTCGTGATGGTCAAGTGGATTAAGGCGTCTTGTACATACCAGTTGCGTTGCTTCTGGGAGTATGGGTTCGAGTCACTTCTGGGGTGTGAGTTTTCAGTTGCATATTGTCCTGGGGACCATTCAGGCTTGTTCGCATTTGTGTTCCTCACGTGTGCCCCAAAGAATGAGGTGATTTGGTAAAATGCTATGCCCAAGATTACTATCCGAGTGCCGGCGGTGGGGTGGTTCAAATAGCCTCGGCTATCACCTTATTTTGTCCGGTCGTGATGGTCAAGTGGATTAAGGCGTCTTGTACATACCAGTTGCGTTGCTTCTGGGAGTATGGGTTCGAGTCACTTCTGGGGTGTGAGTTTTCAGTTGCATATTGTCCTGGGGACCATTCAGGCTTGTTCGCATTTGTGTTTCTCACGTGTGCCCCAAAGAATGAGGTGATTTGGTAAAATGCTATGCCCAAGATTACTATCCGAGTGCCGGCGGTGGGGTGGTTCAAATAGCCTCGGCTATCACCTTATTTTGTCCGGTCGTGATGGTCAAGTGGATTAAGGCGTCTTGTACATACCAGTTGCGTTGCTTCTGGGAGTATGGGTTCGAGTCACTTCTGGGGTGTGAGTTTTCAGTTGCATATTGTCCTGGGGACCATTCAGGCTTGTTCGCATTTGTGTTCCTCACGTGTGCCCCAAAGAATGAGGTGATTTGGTAAAATGCTATGCCCAAGATTACTATCCGAGTGCCGGCGGTGGGGTGGTTCAAATAGCCTCGGCTATCACCTTATTTTGTCCGGTCGTGATGGTCAAGTGGATTAAGGCGTCTTGTACATACCAGTTGCGTTGCTTCTGGGAGTATGGGTTCGAGTCACTTCTGGGGTGTGAGTTTTCAGTTGCATATTGTCCTGGGGACCATTCAGGCTTGTTCGCATATATATATATATATATATATATATATATATATATATATATATATATATATATATATATACATATTCATATTTAGTTAAATTCATATTTAACAGCATATATATATATATATATATATATATATATATATATATATATATATGTTTCATTGAATATGACCGCATATTCTGTATTTATTATTTTCTGGTTTAGGGCTTCTATCCCTCTAACTATTTTCTTAGCATCAGGGCTTAATTGAAATAGGAGTTCTCCAAAACTCATTTTCGTACTTTTAAGGTGAAGAAAAGAAGTGATTTACTATAGAGTGTATTACACTTATTTGTATAATTTGCACGACGTTTCGAACCTCCATGGTTCATTCTCAAGTGAACAGATCTTACAATACTAGTTGATTTTATACCCGCATTAGGTCAGGTGATAATACAATGAAGGTGAAAACATGGGGGGATACATAAGGGATAAACATAGGGGCTGCAGAAGGCTTATTGGCCCATACGAGGCATCTCCTATCTAAACACAAAGATTAATCTAGTGTAATTGGCCTGTTATGTTGGACATTGTCTTCTGTGTTGGCATCGATATGTTCTTGTCTTGTCCTTACTCTCATGGTGGGTAGAGTAAATAGTTCCGTGATTTGGGTGTTCATGGTAGGTCGCTCTATTCTTATGTGAATTGCCTCAAGAATTTGTAATCTTCTTGAATCTTGGGTTTTGTCTATTATGCAAGTATTCTTGTTCAACATTTCTCTTGTTAGAGTAATGTCATGGGCTTGTCTCATTACTCTAACAAGAGAAATGTTGAACAAGAATACTTGCATAATAGACAAAACCCAAGATTCAAGAAGATTACAAATTCTTGAGGCAATTCACATAAGAATAGAGCGACCTACCATGAACACCCAAATCACGGAACTATTTACTCTACCCACCATGAGAGTAAGGACAAGACAAGAACATATCGATGCCAACACAGAAGACAATGTCCAACATAACAGGCCAATTACACTAGATTAATCTTTGTGTTTAGATAGGAGATGCCTCGTATGGGCCAATAAGCCTTCTGCAGCCCCTATGTTTATCCCTTATGTATCCCCCCATGTTTTCACCTTCATTGTATTATCACCTGACCTAATGCGGGTATAAAATCAACTAGTATTGTAAGATCTGTTCACTTGAGAATGAACCATGGAGGTTCGAAACGTCGTGCAAATTATACAAATAAGTGTAATACACTCTATAGTAAATCACTTCTTTTCTTCACCTTAAAAGTACGAAAATGAGTTTTGGAGAACTCCTATTTCAATTAAGCCCTGATGCTAAGAAAATAGTTAGAGGGATAGAAGCCCTAAACCAGAAAATAATAAATACAGAATATGCGGTCATATTCAATGAAACATGTTTGAAAGAAAACCTGCTGCCAGTATACACCAATATATATATATATATATATATATATATATATATATATATATATATATATATATATATATATATATATATATATATATATATATATATATATATATATATATTTATATATATATATATATATATATATATATTTATATATATATATATATATATATTTATATATATATATATATATATATATATATATATATATATATATATATATATATATATTTATATATATATATATATATATATATATATATATATATATTTATATATATATATATATATATATATATTTATATATATATATATATATATATATATATATTTATATATATATATATATATATATATATATATATATATATATATATATATATATATATATATATATATATATATATATATATATGTCGTACCTAGTAGCCAGAACGCACTTCTCAGCCTACTATGCAAGGCCCGATTTGCCTAATAAGGCAAGTTTTCCTGAATTAATATATTTTCTCTAATTTTTTTCTTATGAAATGATAAAGCTACCCATTTCATTATGTATGGGGTCAATTTTTTTTATTGGAGTTAAAATTAACGTAGATATATGACCGAACCTAACCAACCCTACCTAACCTAACCTAACCTATCTTTATAGGTTAGGTTAGGTAGCCGAAAAAGTTAGGTTAGGTTAGGTTAGGTAGGTTAGGTAGTCGAAAAACAATTAATTCATGAAAACTTGGCTTATTAGTCAAATCGGGCCTTGCATAGTAGGCAGAGAAGTGCGTTCTGGCTACTAGGTACGACATATATATATATATATATATATATATATATATATATATATATATATATATATATATATATATAACCTGTACTGTTACTGTGTCCTGTAAACACACTAATCAGTCATACTTATACTCACATTTGGGTGAGGTGATATGGTACAACAGTTTTGGGTGACGTAAACAAACTTGTGACAAACACAGGACAAATCACGAAACTATGGGTATTAATTGGACATGAGAACATAATAATGATCAAAAACTGTGATCAAAACTGGGAACATCAGGAAATCCGGACTCCACCTGCCAAAGATTATTGGGGAATACAAACCTGGGTATGCGTATGGAAATGTCAAGACCCACAAGCCTAGAAACCCCTTTCAGCCAATCATCAGCCAGATACCCACACCCATGTACAGACTGGCTAAGCGACTCAACGGCTTGCTGACTCTTTATGTACCTTGTGCTTTCAGCCTGAAGTCTCCAAAGAAATTTGTTGACTTACTGCGGGGAACACGTGCCACAGGGATAGAAGTCTCGTTGGACGTAGAATCACTGTTTACCAACATATCTGTGGATGAAACAATCGGGATGATAGCGGACAGAGTTTATCGTGATCCGGCTTGTACTCCTCTCGACATACCAGAAAACATACTAAGGAAACTACTCCAGGTTTGTACTAAAGAGGCACCCTTCTTGAGCCCAGATGGGCACATGTATAAGCAAGTAGATGGGGTCGCCATGGGCACTCCCCTAGGTGTCCTGTTTGCGAACTTCTACATGGGTACCATCGAGCAGACGGTCTTAGTTGACATGGACTTGAAACCTGCCATGTACTGCAGGTATGTTGATGACATTTTTACACAGGTACCTGATGTCAGACGTCTGCAGGAGCTGAAGGAGGCATTTGAGCAGAATTCTGTGTTGAGTTTTACTTACGAGATGGAGAAGGATGGGACGGTGCCCTTTCTAGATGTAACAGTCACGGAAAGAAGCGGAGGCTTCCACACTGCAGTCTTCACTGAGGAAACAAACATAGCAATGTGCCTTAATGCCAACAGTGACTGCCCAGACAGGTAGAAGAGGAGTGTTGTCAACGCTTACGTCGACCGTGCTCTCAGCCACAGCTCAGGAGGGAAGCAAGTCGATGAAGAACTCTGTTGGGTAAGGTAGGTCCTAATCAACAACGGCTTCTCTAATGGTTTTGATGAAAACATCATAAAAAGAAAGGTAAAACGCCATGGAACCTCTGAAGAGTCAACTAACACAACACATGTACCCCCTATTACACTATTTTACAGGAACTTCTTTTCTACAGCTCATAAAATAGAGGAAAGGGTCCTGAAACATATTGTTGATAGGAACGTTATCCCTACAGACAAAAATCAGAAAACACAATTGACGATTTACTATAAAACTAAAAAACGGCCAATCTACTCATGAAAACTCTCCAGACATAAAGCCGAACGACGTGAAGGAAACCATCATCGTCTATGCCCACTTGGGGACTGTAAGCCCCAAAGAACCCAGCATATAGGTAAGACAACAATGTCATTTTCCAGGCGATTAACAATGCATAAACAACAGGGCTCCATAAAGGAACATATAATATCCTCTCACAACCAGACCATCACCAGAGAAATCTTAACAAAAACACAGAAATCATCAATAGATACAGCGATAGCAGGCGGCTCGAGATCTGAGAGGCACTACACATCAAAAAGTCAACAGCCAATTAATGCTGTTGATGACAGTGAATTGATTTTTTAATTACCATCGACAGTGAAAAGAAACATAGGAAATAGTCAGAAAATGCGTGTTAGAATTATTAATCTTACCTTTTCGGTCATATTTAACAACATATGTTACCAATATATATATATATATATATATATATATATATATATATATATGTATATATATATATATATATATGTGTACCTAATAGCCAGAACGCACTTCTCAGCCTACTATGCAAGGCCCGATTTGCCTAATAAGCCAAGTTTTCATGAATTAATTGTTTTTCGACTACCTAACCTACCTAACCTAACCTAACCTAACTTTTTCGGCTACCTAACCAAACCTAACCTATAAAGATAGGTTAGGTTAGGTTAGGTAGGGTTGGTTAAGTTCGGTCATATATCTACTTTAATTTTAACTCCAATAAAAAAAAAATGACCTCATACATAATGAAATGGGTAGCTTTATCATTTCATAAGAAAAAAATTAGAAAAAAATATTAATTCAGGAAAACTTGGCTTATTAGGCAAATCGGGCCTTGAATAGTAGGCCAAAAAGTGAGTTCTGGCTACTAGGTACGACATATACATATATATATATATATATATATATATATATATATAGATATATATATATATATATATATATATATATATATATATATATATATATATATATATATATATATATATATTTTAAATATCAAAAGGGAAGGGAGTACCACCTCTGGCTGGAAGAAGGGGGACCCATAGCCTCGGAGGAAACCACACATAACGCATTGGAGGGAATGTAGGTCCCCTCCAATACAGTTTCTGTGTGCTTTTCTCCTACCACCCCCTTCCCTTTTTTTTTCTTTTTCCTTTATTGTGTATTTAAAGGTTACAAAACATACAAGACAAATGCCTAAAGGTTATGGATCTCTTGAAGCTCCTCCGCTTCTGGATAGGAACCGAGGACGCAGCAAGCATTTCCCCTCTGGATCGCTACACTGAGATGCTGAAACAAAAAACTGGAAGCCCTTGGGTCTCTGGTGACGTCAATGAGCTTGGAACCCAATTCCTTGAGAAATCCCAAGGCACTCTTGCCCCAGGGGCCATGCGTCTCAGACGCTATGGGAACAAAGAGGTATTGACCTTCCAGTCGCCTGTACTTGAGTGATTTTGCTGTTTCCCTGTGGTTGGCCACCCCACCTGCTTGATCAGCTCCGAAGTGTACATAGGTGTCAGCCAGGGTGGATACACATGTGTAGTCCCACACCAACTGTCTACCCTCCTTCCATGAGTATATAGTGATGCCATCAGGGCGAAGTGCGGGGAAATCCGAGTTTTGGACCCCTAGGATGCGAGGTTCTCTCTCCGCTGGGCACCTAGATGAGACGAGGCTTCTCTTGATGATGTCATTGACCTCGTTGTGTCTTGCATGCCAGCCCTTTGTGCTTCCGTAATGCAACCCATGCAGTCCGTATTGGTCTGCTTCCACCCTGTTGCAAATACACTTGTATTCAGTGTGAATTGGAGCACCAAGGCGGAGGGCCACTGCTACCCGAAGGGATTCTGGATCTAGGCGCGTGCCCATTGCTGACATGGGTACTTCCAGGAGGAAGTCTCCTGCATGGGGGGCACGCACTGCTCTGAGGCGGGCTTTCTCCTTGTCTGATGTTGCGGCGCTGAGCATGGCATCAGCTACTTTTTCCACTAGAGGGTGGTCCCAGCCGGACTGTTTGTGTTGTTTTGTTGGCTCTATAATGGTTGCTGCGGTTGCAAGAACATCCCACTGATATGAACGTTCAGTGAAAGCAGGATCGTGTATTCCTGCTGAATCTCTCAGGGTTGCAGGTAAAATATCTCTGACGAGGTCGTGCGATGCATGGGAGGAGGAAAGGAAGGCTGGTAGAGCAATTTGGGAGGCTGTGCAGACACCAAGGCCGCCGAGTCTTACATGAAGGGTTGCTTGCTCCCACTGAGAGTCGTCCAATGGCAGGTTCAGGACTTTCACCAGCATGGACCTCAGAAGGGTGTCATACACATTTAACTTAGGGCTGCTGTAGGATGGAGAACATCTCAGAAAGTAAGTCAACTTAGGGAGAGACAGGCATCTTGTGAGGAGAAAGAGAGCATCATGGGCATCAATCTTGTCAATCCTGTCCAGCATTCTCTTTAGGTCAGTGATTTTTGCAGCCAGGACCTCCTCGATTGCTCGTGGGCCAATGGGGGCACCCAGGAGAGTGCAGTCCGGTGGCTCGACAACGAGAATGTCTGGAAGAACATTTTGTATTTGCCCAGTGATGTCTGGGTTGCGGGAGATTATTTCACATTTGGATGCATTGAGAATGAGGCCTAAGGCTGCTCCCTGCTCCTGGATTTTCCTTATATCCTCCAAAATGGTTTCCGGAGTTCCAGCTAGAGTGCCATCATCCAGGTACCAGATGTTTAGCTCGCTTGTCAGACTATCAGTGACTATCAGTATATATATATATATATATATATATATATATATATATATATATATATATATATATATATATATATATATATATATATTATATATATATATTTATTTATATAAAACTGAAAACTCACACCCCCAGAAGTGACTCGAACCCATACTGCCAGGAGCACTCTGCAACTGGTGTACAGTGTAACGGGGGGTAGGGGGAAATAGCTCTCTCTTGTCCATTATTCCACCCCCTTCCCAGTTAACTAACGAGGCCGGGGGAAACAGCTCTCTCTAGTCCGTTATCCCGTCCTCAGTTAGCTAACTATTCTAGAGCACCCCCCAGAGTTCCTACGGCAACTTCTCTCGTTCAACACCTTGTAACCTAGGTATTTGACTACCTAGGTGCTGGGACTACAAGGCGCCGTAACTTGATCAGCTACCCGAAACTCTAGAGAACTCTAGAACACAGTTCATATTTCACTGCCACGAACGTATAAGAGAAACGAAAGGAAAGAGATGAATAATGAAGTAATTAGTGAGGGTTTGGGGTGAGAGAGGTAGAGAGGTGGGAGGAGCGAGGAGGGTCATCAGTTAAAAGGGAGAGTTCGGAGAGGGGTGGAGGAGGAGTAGATAGGCAAAAGTAGAAAAGTAGATAGTAGAAGTAGAAGAGTAGATAGTAGAAGAAATGCTGCCACCTTCCATTCAAGACCATTACATACAAGACAAGGAATGGAACTTGTCTGTATCACAATATTCTCAAATGTTATCAAGAGGTCATTATTAGTATGTCCCATCTGTATCATGTACTCATTAAATTCATGAAACCAGTAACCGCAGAGGCTTTCTCATCTCAACTCAAAACTCTAGGGAACAAAGTTAAAGACAATTTAAATAATAAATTCATCAATTATATTTCACATAAGTATCATAATTTAAGCAATTCAACTTAATGTTCAAGATTAATGCAAAGTGAGTCATCATCCAAGAATTCGAGAACCCTACAACGTGACTGCCCCTGATCCTCACACAACACTTGTAAACACGATCAAGTCACCTTTCATGCTCAACTCACCAAGTGTCTGCCTGTAGCTGGATAGAGGGGGAGGGGGAGAGTCTGCAGTTGTCAGGCAGTGTGAGCCCCCCCCCCCCCGTCTGGCGACAGCCTATCTCGACGGCTGGCCTCTGCTCTGCTCTGCTGACTGGTCTCCTATTGCTCTCTGTCTATGCTCTCTCAGTATATATTGAGGAACCTAGTAGCTAACTCCGCCCACAAGTAGATAGCCTCAGGCACTCTACCAAGCCACTCCTTAAACGTCAGCATGTTTGACGGACCTACCCGGCTACAATTATCAGAAGCAAGGTGAAATTCGCATGATCTGACCTCAGGTCATATGAGGTCATTAACGCTTAGAGGTGTGAGTTTCAGGTCGACAAACTGGCACCTCTCAGATCCTTGTCTCTGACTCATGTATCTCTATGTATGTATTAAATAAAACTAAACAAAACACCTTACGGTGTTACAACAGGACACCTTAATAACCACTCGACCATCACGACCGGACAACAGATGATGGTAGCCGAGGCTATTTCCCCATCATCCCACCGACACTGTGATGGTAATCTTGGGCATAGTATTTTATCAAAGCACTTCATTCTTTGGGACACACGTGAGGAACACGAATACGAACAAGCCTGAATGGTCCCCTTGCATATATGCAACTGAAATCTCACACCCCAGAAGTGACTCGAACCCATACTGCCAGGAGCACTCTGCAACTAGTGGACAGGACACCTTAACCACTCGACCATCACGACTGGACAAAAGTTGATGGTAGCTGAGGCAAATTCCCCATCATCCCGCCGGCACTCTGATGGTAATCTTGGGCATATTATTTAATCAAATCACCTTATTCTTTGGGGCACACGTGAGAAACACAAATGCGAAAAAGACTGAATGGTCCCCAGGCATATATGCAACTTAAAACTCACACCCCAGAAGTGACTCAAACCCATACTGCCGGGAACACTCTGCAACTTATGTACAGGCCACCTCAACCACTCGATCATCACGAGTGGTGATGGTCGAACAGGCTTAAATGGTCCTCAAGTCAATATGCAACTGAAAACTCCACACCCTAGAAGTGACTCGAACCCAGACAGACAGGAGCACTATGCAACTGGCGTAACTTGTACCTTAACAACTTGGCCAACTGTGACCGTACAAAAGACATTGGTAGCCAAAGTTACATCCCCAATGCCCCGATGGCACTAGGTGGTAATCTTGGGCATAGTTATTTCATCAAATCACTGTATGTGGTTTTATTGTTATTTGCTGGTTTGTTTGGTGTGTGCATTAGACTTCCGCCCTTCTATATATATCTATATATATATATCTATATATATATATATATATATATATATATATATATATATATATATATATATATATATATATATATATATATATATATATAAATATATATATATACATATATATATATATATATATATATATATATATATATATATATATATATATATATATATATATATATATATATATATATATATTTTGGTAGCAGTGTTTCCTGTAGACATATATTATTAAATATGACCGAAAAAGCAAGATTAATAATTCTAACACGAATTTTCTCGATCTTTCTTACGTTTCTTTTCACTGTTGATGGTAATTAAAAGATCAATTCTCCAAAATTCATTTTTATTTCTAGTCTGACACGACACTTGAGCGCGTTTCGTAAAACTTATTACATTTTCAAAGACTTTAGTTTACAAACACACAACTGAAACTGAATAGAGCTTACACATCTTCGATTTTATATCTACATTTGGGTGAGGTGGATGAGGTGAAAACAAACTTTCAACAATGGGTATTGAATGGGTATTAAATTCAAACACAAGACAGAACACGAAACAATGGGTATTGAATGGAAGTAATTGTAGAAAGCCTATTGGTCCATATTTCTTGATGCTTTGATATTGGAGCATCAAGATTCGTGTTAGAATTATTAATCTTACTTTTTCGGTCATATTTAATAATATATATATATATATATATATATATATATATATATATATATATATATATATATATATATATATATATATATATATATATATATATATATCGTACCTAGTAGCCAGAATGCACTTCTCTGCCTACTATGCAAGCCCGATTTGCCTAATAAGCCAAGTTTTCATGAATTAATATATTTTCTCTAATTTTTTTTTATGAAATGATAAAGCTACCCATTTCATTATGTATGAGGTCAATTTTTTTTATTGGAATTAAAATTAACGTAGATATATGACCGACCCTAACCAACCCTCCCTAACCTAACCTAACCTATCTTTATAGGTTAGGTTAGGTTAGGTAGCCGAAAAGGTAGGTTAGGTTAGGTTAGGTTAGGTAGGTTAGGTAGTCGAAAAAACATTAATTCATGAAAACTTGGCTTATTAGGTAAATCGGGCCTTGCATAGTAGGCTGAGAAGTGCGTTCTGGCTACTAGGTACGACATTAAATATTTATATATATATATATATATATATATATATATATATATATATATATATATATATATATATATATATATATATATATATATATATGTCTTACCTAGTAGCCTGAATGCACTTCTCTGCCTACTATGCAAGGCCCAATTTGCCTAATAAGCCAAGTTTTCATGAATTAATTAGTTTTCGACTACCTAACCTACCTAACCTACCTAACCTAACCTAACCTAACTTTTTCGGTTACCTAACCTAACCTAACCTATAAAGATAGGTTAGGTTAGGTTAGGTAGGGTTGGTTAGGTCCGGTCATATATCTACGTTAATTTTAACTCTAATAAAAAAAAATGACCTCATACATAATGAAATGGGTAGCTTTATCATTTCATAAGAAAAAAATTAGAGAAAATATATTAATTCAGGAAAATTTGGCTTAATAGGCAAATCGGGCATTGCATAGTAGGCCGAGAAGTGCATTCAGGCTACTAGGTACGACATATATATATATTTATATATGAGAGAGAGAGAGAGAGAGAGAGAGAGAGAGAGAGAGAGAGAGAGAGAGAGAGAGAGAGAGAGAGAGAGAGAGAGAGAGAGAGAGAGAGAGAGAGAGAGAGAGAGAGAGAGAGAGAGAGAGAGAGAGAGAGAGAGAGAGAGAGAGGAGAGAGAGAGAGAGAGAGAGAGAGAGAGAGAGAGAGAGAGAGAGAGAGAGAGAGAGAGAGAGAGAGAGAGAGAGAGAGAGAGAGAGAGAGAGAGAGAGAGAGAGAGAGAGAGAGAGAGAGAGAGAGAGAGAGAGAGAGAGAGAGAGAGAGAGAGAGAGAGAGAGAGAGAGAGAGAGAGAGAGAGAGAGAGAGAGAGAGAGAGAGAGAGAGAGAGAGAGAGAGAGAGAGAGAGAGAGAGAGAGAGAGAGAGAGAGAGAGAGAGAGAGAGAGAGAGAGAGAGAGAGAGAGAGAGAGAGAGAGAGAGAGAGAGAGAGAGAGAGAGAGAGAGAGAGAGAGAGAGAGAGAGAGAGAGAGAGAGAGAGAGAGAGAGAGAGAGAGAGAGAGAGAGAGAGAGAGAGAGAGAGAGAGAGAGAGAGAGAGAGAGAGAGAGAGAGAGAGAGAGAGAGAGAGAGAGAGAGAGAGAGAGAGAGAGAGAGAGAGAGAGAGAGAGAGAGAGAGAGAGAGAGAGAGAGAGAGAGAGAGAGAGAGAGAGAGAGAGAGAGAGAGAGAGAGAGAGAGAGAGAGAGAGAGAGAGAGAGAGAGAGAGAGAGAGAGAGAGGGGGGGGGGGGGGGGGGGGAGGGGGGGGAAGTCTAATGCACACACCAAACAAACCAGCAAATAACAATAAAACCACATACAGTCAACACACATGACATACAAAGCTAAGCAACAACGAAGAAGAAACACATCATGTATACTCAAGTGGAGTCGCAGCTCCAGCACACAAGCCATTAACACTTGTTAATCGCAGCCCCGACAGTTCCGGAACACCACCCTGGGAATCACCTACAGAACCCTGAAGAGCAGGGGAGCTTGAAGAAGAGGAATTCCCTAGAGGAGGGGCGATAGCCTTCCTCTTCAACGCCATCCTCAAATCATGTCCATCGCGACCACTGTCACCAGGCCCAACAACCCCCCATCTCGACCCACCTACACGAGGGGGCCCACAGGCTGGTACCAGCGAGGAAGCAACCCCACTCCATTCCTGATTTGCTACGACCACTGCCGCATCCACCACACACTGGCCATCCTCCATCTTCTCCACAGTGTCCTCACAACCATGAGATCGCATCTGGGCACCTTTCCTCTGTTTATTTCGACTGTCATTGTGGACTTCTTGAGTTTGACTTGAGATTGAAGATCAATACACACGTACCAACTTGGCTCACCTGTCAATAAGTCCTCACCTAGGACATCCACACCTCTTCTCTGGTCTTCCACAGTAGGCTACCAAGGCATGATCACCCTCACTTGGCTTCAGACCGCCCTTCTGGTCCCACACACGTCGAGACGAACACAATTGCCCTCTTCTTGCTTTCAGCACTAGCCTAAGTCTCCACTGCAGTTTTCATCACCAAATCTCAGTAAATGTACTGTTCTCTAAGAGGCGGCAAATTGCGTGTTCCTACCCTGAACCCACGCCAACAAGTAATGCCTTGATACGTCGTAAACCTTTTGTACACGATGCAAACCCTTTATATATGACACTTCACTTCCTAGTGTGTTTTCCATTCGCTAGCCGTGACGTCATCCTTCGACGTCATCGCTACTTCCCCCTTCGGAAATCCCAAACACTGTCGCTGTCCACTCCTGTTCTTCTAACGTTGTACATGGATACCATTATGCTTCAACAATACCCCTACTGTATTATTCAACGGTGGTTTACTCTGCAAAATATATTAATACTTTTATCTTGTTCCTCTGTAGAACCAAGTGAGGAATAATTCTCAGTTTGTGGCAGAGCCTAAGTCATGGGGCTATATGGGGCTTACAACAATAGCAAAACCTTTTTCGCAACACTGTCTTCCTGCCTAAATTTCACCAGCAATTATGACACAAGAGCAAGGCTGAATGTGCAGATTACTGGTATCTTGCCCGTTTTCACCAAAAACATATTGAAACAGTTTAGCATTTTTACATTCACAAGGTGATTCTCCCCTTTACAGATATTCGCACACACTCGACGACACTACGCAAAATGTCAAATTTATCTACCTAACGCAAATTTATATTGTCGTCCAGGAGGCATGTTGGAAGCCTGGTCGAGGACTGGGCCGCGGGGACGCTAAGCCCCGAAATCATCGCAAGGTAAGATCCAAAACACAATCAGGTTCATGAAATTTCTCGTGTTGCGAAGCTCACCTTACTACTGTCCACTAATGCACCGGCGTGAATAGTTATCAACATATTCACCTCACGTCTGTCCTTTCAACGCTCTGATAAAATTTTATTTTTTCTGAACTGACACTCACCCACTGCAATACCAGAACCAAACATCGAATTTCCCTCCTGTGTAGCTTTACATTGTCACAAACGCTAGTCTTGTGTTCAAGGTACTAGGAGGGGGCTCCTGTATCCTGTACACAGGATTTAAGCCTGTGTACAGGATATGCCTTTCACTCAGCAGTTGTACCATGAGTGTCTTCACGAAGCTCCCACAAAACCTATGCGGATCTTGAGCTGATTTGTCAACGTCAGTACCAGAAAATAATATAAAATGAATCACTCTTCTAGTTTCACACTTACGTATCAAGACTTTTTTGTTTTTAAACCTGTATCGCTCTGATGGGATATACTGCTTGACCGCTAGATGTCTCTGGAAGAGAACAGGCGATTCATCAATCACCACATTCTGTTCTGGTACAAAATAGCCAGGAAACTTTCCTCTCAAATGGCTGAAAATTTTCCTCACTTTCCACAGTCTATCGTTTCTATCTACCTTATTATTGTTATCGAAGTGTAGACACCAGAGAAGTAGTAGAAACCTGTCACAAGATATGTTCTTCCTGAACAGTGCGGTCTGGAACAACAGTCCAATAATCCTGGAACAACAGTTCCAATAATCCTGGATCACGTGTTTCACATCATGTTTCATCGTCATACACAGCGCTGAAAACACATTTTTTCATCAATAATCGTGTCCTTCGGACATGTCATTCGTGAAGCAGGTAATTTACCAGATGCAATGAGTTGCACCGAATAACGGTTCGTCCCGTCAGCAAGATGCTGCAGGAATGGCTCTTCTAAATACACCATAAAATATTCAATTTCATTCATATCTTCACCAGTTTAGGGGAATGTGGGTGTAACGCCAACATCGGCATCATCAAATATTGGTATATGTGGAACAACATTGTTACAATCCTCCCACACGAGTACACCCGTGCTGCTTGTCCTGGCGCCAACACAACGGCCGACACCAGCACGAGAACAGATGAGGAGCCCCGCTGTCAGGAGGACGGGGGTGGTGTTGTAAAAATAAAGGAGTTAAGGGACACGGAGAGAAGCAAGTAAATTGGAGAAACAGTGAAAGGGAAATGAAAATGGAAATTTGATAAGAACAGTGGACAAACAGCATACTTGAGAAAACTGGACAGAATATATGGGAAGAGGGAAATAGAGAGGGGCAATGGGAGGAGGGGGCTTGAAGCACATCGAGTGACAATGGGCCATGTGGACATGTGGACAGGGAGCATGGGGAGAAGGAGGGGAAGAGGAACAGGAAGAGGACGTGAAAAGATTAATTTAAGCTTAGTGATGGCATAAAGATTACTCGACATTCATCCTCTTGAATGGAAAGGAATGCGCAGTGTTTGATATAATAGAGCAACTCTAAATCACTGCTCCATATTTATGTTAATTCAGCGGCTTTGTTGCCATAGGAACCAAACGAAACTGTTGTGCTTCAGGTTCAGCACGTGTCAGCTACAATGGTAATATTTACAGAGCACTTAAACTGATTATCACAAAGTACAGGTTGAGAAAACATTTGGGATTCGTAGCGCAAGGAAGAATTATAGACTTTGAACGGACAATTAGAGTTGTGTTTAAGTTGTGTAAAATGTTGGTAGTTAGCAAGAAAGAACAAAGGTGTATGTATAAAGTGGCTAAGGTGGAATAGTGTCGATGAATATTGAGGTATATTGTGCAGGTAGTGGTTAAGGATTAATACCTCACTTGCCTCTACTGCACCCACTACCCCACCAGTCACTCTCCCACTACCCCACCAGTCACTCTCCCACTACCCCACCAGTCAGTCTCCCAATACCCCACCAGTCACTCTCCCACTACCCCACCAGTCACTCTCCCACTACCCCACCAGTCACTCTCCCACTACCCCACCAGTCACTCTCCCACTACCCCACCAGTCAGTCTCCCACTACCCCACCAGTCAGTCTCCCACTACCCCACCAGTCACTCTCCCACTACCCCACCAGTCACTCTCCCACTACCCCACCAGTCACTCTCCCACTACCCCACCAGTCAGTCTCCCACTACCCCACCAGTCAGTCTCCCACTACCCCACCAGTCACTCTCCCACTACCCCACCAGTCACTCTCCCACTACCCCACCAGTCAGTCTCCCACTACCCCACCAGTCAGTCTCCCACTACCCCACCAGTCAGTCTCCCAATACCCCACCAGTCACTCTCCCACTACCCCACCAGTCAGTCTCCCACTACCCCACCAGTCAGTCTCCCACTACCCCACCAGTCACCAGCTACATCCCAAGCCACGCTTCACACTAACAGCACATGGTATCTCATTATTCACTAACAACACACTATTCTTAGCTACTGACTATCATAATACAAACTGGCTATAAACAAAATGCTCATTGCCTACTAATTAAGTACTTTACACCACAGTGCTTACCTCACACGCCTCATAACACACAATACCTAAGTAAACATTATATGCAAATCTGTCCTCAGGGATGAGATACCCTCCTGGGAATGGAATAGGAACGACTACATAATTTGTGATACTATCAATTCTCTGTCCATGGCTAGGTTAAGGTTACTTTCGGTTATGGTTTGATTAGGTTAGGTTTTATTACGTTTGGTTACGTTAATACGATGTATTATTGAAGATAATGTGAAATGTGATTAAGAACTTGCCAGAAACGCTTTGCGTGCTAGTGGCTGAACAATAATGCAAAAGCTCTTGAATAAATAAATAAATAAATAAATAAATAATAATGTATAGAATTCGAAAACTGTTTCAGTATAGCCGTCAATTGTGTTTACATAATTCTAAATTCATGAAAGAAAACGTTTTCAGCATACACTTTTTATATCTTAAACAATCTGTTTATGATAAAGATTCTTTTGCCATTTAACATGTAGAATGTAACCGGAACCGTAAAATGCTTTCAGATCATCACAAATATTCTTGTACTATCCTGGTAGTTTGAGAGTGTGTATAATGTCTCACGTTAATGAATTTGCTCTGAGGACGGACTGAAAATACACCCTATATATCTACACACTACACACTATACCTCACAAATATTATACCTTAATAACTCTGCCTCTTTAAACACTATAAATCTCTACACACTGTAACTCGCTTCACACTGTATCTCACTACACATTTTACCTCTCATCACACTATAAATAACTACATACTAAATTTCACTATACTCTGTAACTTACTATACTCTATAACTCACTATGCTCTATAACTCACTAAATACTGTACCTCACTACACACTGTAGTAGTAGGCATCCATCAGTCTCAGGAGACTATGGTGTTGCGCTCTGGTTGTCGGTCTGGAGTGGCCTCTCCAGGGCACAAAGCCAAAGTAGGTTGATATAGAGAAGCTGGTACCCAAGCAGCAGGTCCCTTCCCCCTCTCCACGGTGTTGAAAGTCTCCAATGGAAAGGCAAACGCCAATACGATTGGTTCCAGCGCCGTCGCAGAAACTGTGAGATCCGGAGTTGACCTCGAAGTTGGTGAAAGGAGGCACAGGGACACCAAACCCGGAGACCGCCGTGGTCGGGGCTGTAAAGGAACCACCCGATCAAGGGCATGAACGACCCCAGCCTCCTGAAGCAGAGCCTGGGCCGCACGAGCCCCAGGAAGTGGACGTCCCAGTTACGAACCTACGGGTTCCAGACAGAGATCGTCACAGTCCCCTTTCACCCGAGGCCGGCTTCCTTCAAGACCAAACAGAAGGAAGAGTGATAATTATTAAATTCCACAATTATTATATAATAATTATATTAATAGTAATAATATAATTAATTAATAGTTATTACTCTTCCTTACACACTATACCTCAAAACAAAATATACCTTACTTCACACTATACCTCACTATACACTATATCTTACTACACTAAACCTCAGTGCACTAAAAATCAGTGCACACTATATTTTGCTACACTAAACCTCACTACACACTATATCTCACTACATAATGTATCTCACTACACACTATATCTCGCAATTCACTATGTCTCACTACACACTATAATTCGCTACACACTATATGTCACTATACTCTATAACTCACTAAACACTATTCCTTTCTACACACTATACCTCACAACAAAATATAATTACACACTATACCTCACTACACAATATATTTCAGTACATACTACAACTCTCTATACACTATACCTCACTACACACTGTACCTCACTACACACTATACCTCTTTACACACTATATCTCACTAAACACTATAACTCACTACACAATAACTCTGCGACCTCACTACATAATAACTCTCCCACCTCAAAACACAATGACTCTTCTACCTCACTACTCAATAACTCTGCTGCTTCACTACACAATTACTCTTCTACCTTACCATACAGTAATTTACGGGGGTAAGTGGTGGCTGAGTGGACACCGTTCTATACACGTGGACCCAGGGACAGGGGTTCGATACCACGGCACCGCCGGAAAAACAAATGGGCAGTTTTCTTTACCCTGATGTCCCGGTTTCCTAGAAGTAAATAGGTACCTGGGAGTTAGACAGCTGCTAGGGTCTGCTTTGTGATGTGTGCGTGTGTGTGTGAAAAAATAAAATAGTTAGTAGTTAGTAACAGTTGATTGATTGCCAGTTGAAAGGCAGACCAAAAGAGCAGAGCTCAACCCCTGTAAGCACAACTAGGTGAATACAGTAACTCTGCTGCTTCAATACACAAGTACTCCGCTTTCTCACTACATACTAACGAATTTTTTTTGACAAAGAGGTGTGTTGACAATTGCTTAAAATCAGATCCATAATACATGAGGTGTGCCATGATTTTTACATATCGTGAGCAAGTGCAATTTAATTTTGTTTAATTTATTTTGTGTATTGCAAGAAATAAGCAATGGTGACTGGGCAGGCTATATATCACCTGACCCCATTCTCCTAGTAGACCTCGTATTTTGACGCATACTTTACCTAAAGCCAAAAATCTTCGTACTAGAAAATGGTAGCGGCTCGCGAAATTGACATACTATACCGTTTTCGAATTGGGATCCTCCGATAGGTTAGGATAGGGCACTTTAGTAATAGTTTCTTGACCTTGACCTAGGGCTGACCAGAAACCTACCTAAGCCAATGAGTGTCCTCCTGCAATTTCTTGTAGCCTTTAAATTATATTCACAAATTGATAACGAAAAGTGGAGTCGTTTATTTTTCTACAAAAGAATACTTTTAGATTAAATATTCAGAGAGTTTTCTAACTAGGTAAACGTCTCGTATTCTCAGACGAGCATCAGTGTCTATGAAAAAAGAAGACAGGTCTAATAGCATACTAGTAAAAAATGGCGGACGGAGATATGTGTTGGAATATGTCTTCAGTTTAAGACATGAATTTTCCATGACTCACAAAATAATGGAAGATTGATTCCTGAATGACATTATTGATAGAAACGTGACAACTGCTGATACTAAAAAGAACATTGAATAAATCTATGCCAATAAGATAATATTTGTTTTTCTGTTTATTCATGAAAAGGCCATAAAAAGCCGGAGGCCAGATGATTGGTGCAAGCTTCAAGCAAATTGACATAGAGATTAGACTGGAGTTCAAGATGAAGATTGGCTGGTCGGTGAATTCAATAGGAAACTACATGCCAGGGACTATATTGTCCCATAGGATGATTTTTGGCACTGCTCGCTGGCTACACAGCTTAATATTTTCAAAGCAAACATTAAAAAAATAATTTTTGTAGAAATAAATACTATTTTTCACTGACCAGAGGAAAATTAACAGAAATGTCCAGCTATGCATAATTTACCTGTAGTCACATTAAACAAGACGATCATCCTACAGCTTCAAAGGTTTCTTCCGCCCCTGCCTGTCTCAAAGTTTATGGGTGACTATACTATTTTTTAATATTTCACATCGTTAATCTCCTCTCACCGGCCACCACCTACAAGGCAATGGCATAAAATCATATTTTCTATTTGAGAGTTAGACAAAGACAGACAAAGATAGATGGAGAGTTGCATAGACAGATATATAAACAGATGGATAGATAGACGAATATATGGAGAGACTAAAGAATAGATGAAGAGACATAATAGTAGATGGATGGATATGTAGATAGGTAGATGGATGGATAGAGTAATAGATGGATGGATTCATGAATAATGGGAAAACAGATAGATGAATAGTATTATTGGATTGATGGATTGACTGATGGATATATCGATAGATGGATGTACAGGGGGATAGATATATGAATGAATAAACTGATAGATAGATATACGGATAGAAAGATAGTTGGATAGATAGAGGGATGAATAGATGTCTAGGTAAACAAATGGATGGATAAAGGGATAATGGATAAATAGAAGGGATATATTAATAATAGATGGATGGACATAGATGGAAAGATAGATAGATAGACAGATGGGAGAGAGACAAACAGAGACCTGGGGAAAGCTCGGTACCCCTTCTTTACAAGTAATCTATACATTAAGAAAGAATGTCTGTTTGTCCAAATACCAGACATTTGGGCCAAGCCTCACCTAAATGGGTCCTTCACCGACATAGGCTGGTCGGGGCCACAACAGTTCTTAAGAGACCAGCTTCAGACCGCAGTAACAGTCTGAAGCATGCATTTTTTGGCACTGTCTGCCGGCTGCCCCTCTAAATATTTGGAAAGCAAAATAACTCATATCAACGATTTTTTCTTATAATTATATAAACAAATTTTCCAGTATCAGTGATTAAATGTAAAACGTCTGAAATTGTCAGGCGTTGTTTTGGTCACAGCCAAACATATTTTGGCTGTGGACGGTGTCATGTATTTTACTGTTTAGGGGAATTAAGTTTTTACTTGAGCCAATTGGAATTCAAGGAGTATCGAAAAAGCCAAGCAAGAAGATGACATAGTTATATTTATAAACACACACGCGACATTACATAACATAATTCATTCCTTATAAATCAATGCATTCAGAAGGAAAACAACATATTCTCTTATCTCACAAACGGGCTCTGGTCCCCATATAGCAATTAGTCCAACACTAGAACTGTCCACTCCAGCTCTACCTCTGTCAGCTATATAACATATATAAATCCCTAGGAAATCTGGACTCTCTCAGAAACTGCTCAGTAGGATATCCAAATGTGCTACTTTACCTTGGAACCCTGTTAATACAACACCGTGGCTTATCTTATAATAAGGCCGGAGAAATTCTTCTGGAAACAAGGACTGATCAGACAGCTGGTGAGGTCAAAAGGTCAAAAATGAGGTAAAAAATGGCGTCCACCCCCTCCCCGTTGCCCTTTAATTCTCTATTCTTCAATATTTCCAATCCAACCCTTTAATTACTCTATTAACCACATTCCCCCATTCAGGTCTTTAGATTGAGGCCACTTTTCCTTCACACAGTTTGGATATTCCAATACACATTCTTCATGAACGATCTCCAGCTCAAAAGAATTAATTTACTGGCAGAGTAATGATAGTCACTCGTGGCCTCCTAGTTGCCAGCTACAGGTTTCTTTCAAGAAAACATTCTCTAATCAACTCCTTTGATTTATTAAACAATTTATAATAAAGATTAACCTCCACAGGTGATGTGGAGTTCGTAACACCCCTTCTGAACCGTGGAGGAAAAAATTAGAAATTAATAAATGAATTTCACATTATTTTTCCACACAGGTTCAACACCTCAAACAGATTTTAAAATAATTTTATGCAAATGGTATATGATAACTAAGTAACAACAGATCCACAATAATATATACATCCCTGTGCAGAGGTACAACCTTAAGTCACCCCAGGTTTAGGCAATCTAGAAAGTGCATCTGCTACAATGATTAATTTCTTTGGAATATGTTTGATGACCAGATTGTATTCTTCCAACAGAATACCTCAATTTCCTCTGATTGGAATTCTTTATGCTAGCAATACAGATCAAGGGATTGTTGAGGATAAGCACTTCAACAGTATTGACTGATAAAAAAAGTCAAATTTGTTAACAACTAGTAATAATGACAATGCCTCTTTCAGTTCCTCTCAGACAACGCTAGAGGCAGGACGTACAGGACCTTGTGTGCTGATATTTATTCTACCTCAAGTAATAATACCAAGAAGTACATGTGTGTGTTACTCCAAAACCCTAAGCAAGACCTACACAAAAGGAAGTAACAATACAAACAAAAAGGAAAGAGGAACACACAATACTGGTGAGCAGGGAGGGATATCTCTCAAGCAAAACCTCCCCTCGTGTGCCTCTCACGACGCCATAGCAAGCTCAAGCCACCTACCACAGCTACACTTGTTTTCATCGATATTCTTACTAGTCCAGGGTCCTACCATCAACTATTGCACTAGGTCAACGTCTCCAAGTAAGGCAGTTACTTCCAACAAGAACATTACTTCATCCAGGGAGGAGGAGAGGCCAGCTTCACCAAGCCATTTTGAATTTCAAACGTCCAGTGACGCTGCAGCCTACTCACCCAGATTTTCGTTGGTGCTCCCTAGCTACTGTTATCGCCGCCAAGTGTCAACTCCAGCGCCTTTTGCATTCTACTGCTCACTGGATGGAGTATTTTCTACATTTCAACTTTCATCTGTACTCTTCGTTTCTGTAATCGTCGCCCTCCCATGACGTCACGGCAGCCCATGACGTCACAGCAGTCCATGACGTCAGCCCAGGTTCAGGAAACCGACGCCAGGATCGCCTCCGGATGTAAACAACGCCGCCACTCACCTCCCCCCCCCTCCCCACACGACTCCTCGTCAATTGTTCTTCACGATAGCGAAAGTTGTTCTGAGTATACCACAGCCCGGAGCTAAGTAAACTATAGCTGGTACACACTGTGCTATACAATAATTGCGATTTAATAAGGAAATAACCCTGTATATCAAATATTCTTTCCTCCAGTGACTTGATAAGAGGAATTAGCTGCCCATTCCTCACTCAATTCCTTTTTATGGTGTTTGGTGCTACAAGTTCCATTGTTCATTAGTAATGTTATGTTAAGTGATTTCAAGTACATTCTGGTGCAGTGTATTAAGTATAAATAATATTGTTTTTTCAGCAGTTGAAGTGCATTATAGACAAATTTTATATGTTTTCCCCAGACCTTAATCTGAAGTTTCCTTTAGCATTTTATATTAAATGTTACAGTACCTGTATTTATAGTACTGTACTCTATAACTTTATTATAAGCTAATTACAGCAGTTCCTATAACATTGCAGAATAATCTTGAATTCTTTCCACAGTGTTTTTATTATTATTATTATTATTATTTACACATTTACAGAAAGTTAATTTGTTTTAAATTCTTGATGCCTTATTGCTACATGTTCTGCATTACATGTTAATTCTTTTGTGTATATTTTTCTACATTTTATCCATTATTAAGTATCATATTGTACTACATGTTGAGTGTTGTATACTTGTTTAATTATTTTCATGAAATTTACATTTCTCAGTTTTATGATAAAATTTACTATGCTTTACCTGATCCAATTAATTTACATAACTCCAGTTTCAAGTCATGTGCATACCAGATTGCATATTTAATTTACAATTTTGCTGATTCATATATTTTGTGTGTGTGTGTGTGAGGGGTGGAGGCCAGCACAACCACAGGCCTCCCCACCACCGATGGAGACTCAGTCACCAGAAGAACTGGCTACTTCCCATGGCAATATTAACATGGACTCAGAAAGCAGCCAGTCAGTCGAAGAGGGTGAATATCAAGACGTTCTAACAAGGCAACAGAAGAAACGGATAAGACAGGATGCAAGGCGTAGTGTGGACAGTAATGGTACACTTAACGGAAACGACAAGAGAATGAAGAACGACGCCGAGACTGATGTCGACAAACGGACGGAACGATGTCAGGAAGGTGAGGGTCAGCGGAGATGGAGGCTTCTCTTCCCTGCCTCATGCACACTGGCTTATCATCATAAGCTGCTGTGGACAGTCAGACTTGGAAGAGAACACCGCAAGTTCGAGCGCCTGCTGAAGGAAGGTGTAAACAGACCTTACTTAACGGTAGGTTCTATGGAGGCAGTGGAGTATCTTACCCAGCAAGGATATGATGGAATTGTTATGGAAATACCGGAGGGGAACGAGAAGCTGACTAAGGTAATTATCTATAAATACCCTCAGATTCTAGACCCCGAATTCCTCCTCGACGACCAACGATTTGTGTGGGCCAAGCATCATCTTATTATAGTTGAGGAGTCAGGTGGTGGCTCTAGTGAGAGGTGAAGTTCCCGAGAAAGTATTCATCACCAGGGCTGGCTACAGGCATGTAGCAAAGTATGCGGAAGAGCCCATAATATGCCTGAAATGCTGCAGATGGGGGCATAAATCCTGGAGCTGTCAAAATGATCCACGATGTCGTTTCTGCGGAAAGTCTCACCTCTCTAATGTGTATAGAAACAGACTTAATCAGGGTGAGAAAATAGTTCAAAGATGCTGCAACTGTGGAGGTGTTCACAATGCCAGCTCGGCTGTGTGTAGCAAGAGGCCGAGTATGGATGGAGGTTAAGTACTAATTGTAATTAAGAAGCAATAAAATTATTATCTTCAAAAACTAAGACGGTTAGGTGAGGTTGTGGTTTTCTATTCAGTTTTTCAGGGAAACTCAAATATTCACAATATATTTGACAGTACGATTTAATACTAAGTGAAAATAAGTACAATTCCTAACTGCTATGAATAGTACATAATTGCACTTATTAGTCTTCTTACATTTACCACCCCATTTTTGGAGGACGGGCTGCACTCTGGGAGCTGTCCTCCGCTGCCAGTCAGTTGGCTCAAGGCGGTCAAGGGGAGAGGACGTGCTGCTCGTCCCTTTAGCTATCTCTCATCTCCGTCCTCTTATTTAGGCTTCCTGCCTTAACAAAAGATGTCTAACGTATCAATAAACATTCGCTATGATCGCTGGGCACACGATCAATTACCGGCAATCAGTGTAAACTGGTTAAAATTATGCTTACCACAAAAAGGTCCACTACAGGGCGTTCTCCCTCTGACGGAGTACACATGGTTCCACCAGGGCGCTCCCACAGCCCACGATAATGTCTTTGGGCGGCTTAACAAACTCTCCTTGCCATCCAGGACTTGAGACCACGCATTCCCAGCTCGATTCCACAGCTGGAACGTCTGCACACTTCCTTCCTCTTGAAGGTATATCAAACAGGGGATCCTCTCCAACTGGAGCTCAAACGGAGTGCAGCTTCCCCTCACGATGTCTGGTACTCAAGTGACTTAAGCTCCTCTCAAGCGAGCCTCACCTCCACCAAACTCTCCACATCTTGTGTCAAGTCATTTACTTATTTTCTTATTCACTGCCCATTATCTTAAATTGTTTATCAAATACAACCAATTATTTTACATCTGTATCTTCACCTCTATATTTCCTAGACCTTCTAGTCAGGTCAGGCTTGATAGAATAATTCTCAAAGGGGAGACTCGTTTTTCGGCTGCCTGGGATCATAACACTTGGGCAGGCTTTGTAGGCTGCCAAGGCGTTTCTCTTCTCTTCGATGACAGGTGTCATCTCTTCCGAGTGAGCCTCGAACCAGTCTGCCGACCTGCTGGTCTTCTTGCCAAAGGTGGAAATGGCAGTGTTGAACACAGCGTCTCTGAAGTGCTCCCATCTTTTACAGGCAGTGACCCCAGCTGGGCCAAGGAGAGCTTCCTCGAGCACGCGTGCAAATCTTCCACCTTGTCCTGGTTGCGGGTCTTGGTGGTGTCGATGCGAGGTCTACCCGCCTTTTTCGAGTGATGAATCTTCTTTGATTGCATCTTGACCCTGCTACATACCAGGGAGTGGTCGGTGTCACAGAAGCACTCTGGTAGCTACGCGTAATCTTGACGCCTGGTAAGAATTAGGTCAAGCTGGTGCCAGTGCTTGGATCTGGGGTGTCTCCAAGATACTCGGTGTTGAAGCTTTGTGCCGAAGAACGTGTTGGTGACACAGAGACCATGAAGGCAGCAGAGTTCTAGCAGACGTTGCCCGTTCTCATTCATCCTCTCTATGCCAAATTGACCCAAACAAGTGGGCCAAATGTTGTGCTCGGCACCCACTCTGGCGTTGAAGTCGTCGAGGCTCCTTTACAGGGATTCTTGCTATGACTCTGTTGGGGTCATCGTAGAATTTTTCCTTTGCTTCTGCTGGAGAAGTCAGGGTTGGTGCATATGCACTAATTACATTGACTGGTCCTGTTTGGGAGTGCAGTTGCAGAGACAGAATTCGTTCGGTTTCCCCCATCGGTGGCATAATGTGTCCCAGCAGTGCATTCCCGATGGCAAATCCCACTCCATGTTCTCTGGTCTCATCAGGTGGTTTTCCTTGCCAGAAGAAAAAGAAGGTCCTCTCTCTCACAGATCCTGATCCAGGGAGCCTGGTCTCTTGGAGAGCAACAATATCCATCTGCAGTTTGCTCAGCTCCCTATCGATGATTGCTGTTTTTCGGGCGTCATTGATTTTTTTTTTTTTTTGAGATATATACAAGAGTTGTTACATTCTTGTACAACCACTAGTATGCGTAGCGTTTTGGGCAAGTCCTTAATCCTATGGTCCCTGGAATACGATCCCCTGCCGCGAAGAATCGTTTTTTCATCCAAGTACACATTTTACTGTTGCGTTAAACAGAGGCTACAGTTAAGGAATTGCGCCCAGTAAATCCTCCCCGGCCAGGATACGAACCCATGACATAGCGCTCGCGGAACGCCAGGCGAGTGTCTTACCACTACACCACGGAGATTTCTTGCAGGTCGTCAGAGAAACCTGGTGTCAGTGTCCTGACGTTCCATGTGCCCAGCTTTAGGGCAGTTGATATTTTCTTCTTAGGTTTGGTATTGCTTGGTGCAATGTTGTCGGGCCGCTTGTCGGTTTTCACCCCAAACCCCACGTACCCAGTGAGGTTAACGGACCATGGCGAAGCAACACCTTAGTAGCTGGGGTTTGTCCAGCTTGAGGCGGGCGGTAGCTGCCCAGTGGGGCGCGATGACCCCTCCCTCCGTCGGAAGCAACCCCTGGCGTCACACTCTTCGCCAATCGAGCAGAAGACTTAAAATCGGTAGACTGTCGCAACCCGTGTTGGTTCGACGCTGTGAGGCGAAGCTGGAGTGTCCTCTCCAGGGCGCCAAGCCTGGGTAGATAGATATGGAGAAGCTGTTACCCCTGCAGCAGGTACCCCCCTCTCCACTTTGCTGAAATTATCCAATAGAAAGGCAAATGCCAGTACACATGGTTCCAGCAACGTTGCAGGAGCTGCCAGAACGAGGTCGACGTCAACAACGAACTGCCTAAGGGGCTCCAACTCCGGATTTTTCCTCGAGGTTGACTCCTGAAGCCTTTCCCAAAAAAGGGGTATGGCCGCAAGGCAGCGGAGGTTTAAAATCAGGGTTTTCTTTCCCCTAGATGGGCTGCCTTCCCAGGCTATCGAGTCCCATCTACCCGGACCAGTTGGTTTTAAGGCGCCAGAGGCACGCACTCGCCCCTTCTTCTGTCGGTAAAAGCAGTTCCGCCGGACTTAAAGACTAAACCACCCGTGCTGGCCAGGAGTTGGACTTGGTTGTCAGAGGCTATTTGAGACGCATGCCGTATAGGAGCTTTTTATAGGTCATGGGAGCTCGTCCCCCATTACCACCCCCTTGAAACCTACACAGTGGTGCTTACTGTTGCACAAGGTGGTGCTTACTGCTACACGCAGTGATGCTTACTGTTACACACGGTAATGCTTACAGTTGCACACAGTGGTGCTTTCTATTGCTCACGGCGGTGCTTACTGTTATACACGGTGGTGCTTACTGTTGCACACTGCGGTGCTTACTGTTGCACACAGTGGTGCTTACTGTTGCTGACAGCGGTACTAACTGTTGCACACAGTGGTGCTTACTGTTTCACCCGGCAGAGCTTACTGTTACACACGGCGGTGATTACGGTTGCACACGAAGGTGCATACTGTTGCACACGGAGGTGCTTACTGTTGCAGACGGAGGTGCTTACTGTTGCACCCGGCAGAGCTTACTGTTACTCACGGCGGTGATTACGGTTGCACACGAAGGTGCATACTGTTGCACACGGAGGTGCTTACTGTTGCAGACGGAGGTGCTTACTGTTGCACCCGGCAGAGCTTACTGTTACACACGGCGGTGATTACGGTTGCACACGAAGGTGCATACTGTTGCACACGGAGGTGCTTACTGTTGCAGACGGAGGTGCTTACTGTTGCATATGGAGAAGCTTACTGTTACACATGGTGGTGCTTACTGTTACACACAATAGTGCTTACTGTTGCACACAGCGGTGCTTACTTATGCAAACTGCGGTGATTACCGTTGCTCTTAGTGGAACTTACTGTTGCAAACATCGGTGCTTACTATTATACACGGTGGGGCTTGCTGTTGCACACGGCAGTGCTGTTACACAAGGCGGTGCTTACTGTTGCACACAGCGGTACTTACTGTTGCTCACAGTTGTGATTCCTATTGAACAGTGGTGCTTACTGTTACACACAGTGGTACTACGGTTGCACACAGCCGTGCTTACTGTTACACACTGCGGTGCTTACTGTTACACACTGCGGTGCTTACTGTTACACACGGTGCTGCTTACTGTTACACACTGTGGTGTTTACTGTTACACACATAAGTGCATCCTGTTACACACGGCGGTGCTTACTGTTACACACGGTGCTGCTTACTGTTACACACTGTGGTGTTTACTGTTACACACATAAGTGCATCCTGTTGCACACGGTGGTGCTTACTGTTACACACGGTGGTGCTTACTGTTACAAACGTTGCTGCATACTGTTACACACTGTGGTGTTTACTGTTACACACAGTGGTGCTTACTGCTGCACTCCGTGGTACTTACTGTTGCACACAGCGGTGCTTTCTGTTGCAAACGGCTGTGTTTACTGTTGCACACAGTGGAGCTTACTGTTACACACAGTGGTGCTTACTGTTACACACAGTGGAGCTTACTGTTACACACAGTGGAGCTTACTGTTACACACAGTGGAGCTTACTGTTACACACGGTGGTGCTTACTGTTACACATGGTGGTGCTTACTGTTACACACGGTGGTGCTTACTGTTACACATGGTGGTGCTTACTGTTACACATGGTGGTGCTTACTGTTACACATGGTGGTGCTTACTGTTACACATGGTGGTGCTTACTGTTACACACAGTGGAGCTTACTGTTACACACGGTGGTGCTTACTGTTGCACACAGTGGTGCTTACTGTTGCACACAGTGGAGCTTACTGTTACACACGGTGGTGCTTACTGTTACACGTGGTGGTGCTTACTGTTGCACACAGTGGTGCTTACTCTTGCACACGGTGGTGCTTACTGTTGCAAATTTCGGTGCTTATTGTTGCAAAAAACGGTGCTTACTGCTGCACACAACAGTGCTTACTGTTACACATGGTGGTGCTTACTGTTACAAACAGTGGTTCTTACTGTTGCACATTATTGTGCTTACTGTTGCACACAGCGGTGCTTACTGTAGCACACGGCGATTTTTACTGTTGAACGCAGTAGTGCTTACTGTTACACACGGTGGTGCTTACTGTTACACATGGTGGTGCTTACTGTTACACACGGTGGTGCTTACTGTTACACATGGCGGTGCTTACTGTTACACACTGTGGTGCTTACTGTTCCACACGGTGGTGTTTACTGTTTCATACAGTGGTGCTTACTGGCGCACACAGTGGTGCTGACTGTTGCACACAGGGGTGCTTTCTGTTGCAAACGGTAGTGCTTACTGTTGCACACAGTGGTGCTTACTGTTACACATGGTGTTTACTGTTTCACACAGTGGTGCTAACTGTTGCACAAGGTGATGCTTACTGTTGCACACAGTGGTGTTTACTGTAGCACACGGTGGTTTTTACTGTGTGAAGATAATCTCTTTCAAGAGAGATTGAGCCTGCTCTTCCCTACATAAAGTTAATTATATACATACAACACTAAGATGCTACCTTCAAGATACGTCTACCAGTAGCACAAAACGTTTTGACCAGGAGGCAAACGTATCCTAAACTCCCCCCTACTCCACACTCCCTCCATGCCGGCTCGCCACTGTCATCAACCAGCAAACTACCATTCCCAGCCTGCCTGCTTCTGATTGGTGACCTGCCGACTGCACACCTGCACCTCTGCACCTCAGCGCCCTCTTCCAAGTCGATGTCTGGGCTTGAACCAGCCATTGAAGTTAGAATATCTTGTGCTCTCAAGCTGTGAACAACAACCTGATATACGCTCTGTCTATCAGGTGGATGTGTCTCAGCTAGCACTTTATTCTCAGCACCTGTTTATTTCATTTTGTCTTTATATTATTCCTCGAGTAACGTCACCCTTGTTCTTAATTTTTATGTTATATTTTTTGACTTGTTTGTTTGCATTGTACATAGCCAAGGAATTGTCTTTGTTTTTAATTTGCTTTCAATTTAATTAAAGTTTCATTGTTCATACTATGTGTTTTGCGTGTATTCCCTTACTTTACCATAGACAACAGCCAAGCAGTCGATCTTTTTTTTCTTTAATGTGATAGGCATTGACACCAGCCATTAGGAGGACTGCCGAACATCTACACTCCTTCATTTTTCCGTCACATTAAATCATTAAATGGGGGCCTGTCGGGGATCTTCACTCGGGTACTAGTACCAGAACGTCAATTTGTGGTAAGTGTACTTGGCTTTGATACAGTTGCTTTTCAATATTTTCACTAGTTTTAATATTTATATGGTGCTGTGTGTATTGTGCATTCCGAGAGTAGCATATTGTGAGTGTTGGATAACTTTGGATTACGTGGTGACTGTAGGCCTCAGTCATTTTCTTAATTGGTCATCCCTCCCTCAGTGTTATTACTTGTGTTTTCCACCTTTTGTCCCTAGGATATTTCTCACATTCCGACAGATCATCATTTTGGTACCCTGGTACTTTGATTTGTCTTCGGGTCAAAGCACCCTATCTTCTGCAATCCGACCGGAGGAGGATACAGAGGGCCATAGTTCCTCTAGCATGGACTACGTTGCTGAGTTGGGACCTCAACAGCAGTTTTCGTCACCAGTTGACACTCGCACCCCTACACGTCGGTCAGAGATGATGATATTTACTTAGGTAGGGAATTAGCTTTCCTTTTGCAGAGCACAACGTTCGCTAATTCTGTAAGTATCATATTTCATTTAGTGGGAAAACCCTTGCTTCTGTCCAATTGAGACTCGGCAAGGTATGCCTACATTCTTGGACTACCTTATTCACTTTTGAAACAATTAAATGTTTCATTTGTTTTAGAAACTATCGGTTTCACTTATTTAGTAGGATTTTCTTGCCCTTATTCTCTTACATTGAGTACCGGGTACAAGATTTCCTGCGCTTTTGATTGACTAATCATTTACCCTACTAAAATTAACGTTAATTGTTAACGATTAAAATTCCACAGGATAGTTACCAGTTGCCACGTTATCCTGTTACTGACACTTCCATATCACAAGTATATTCGTTGTACATTTATTTGCTATTTTTCAACATGTTTCGTTTCCAAGCTTTTCGTAACGATCCAGCAGGTGAAATTGGGAATATAATTCGTGCCAAGAAGACCGAATTACAAACTCTTCCACATGAGTATCAACTAGATGTTCCCCATGGAGCCAACAAAAATGACTTGCACAATTTAATATTGGATCACATCTTAGATGAAGGGAAGATTGACTCTGAAACTCACAAAAATTATTCTATTGCAGATAAACATGCTCTGGCAGCTATAAAATTGAAGCTCGAACTAGCAAACATTGAGCGACAACAACAAAAAGAAGCTCTCCGAATAAGTGAACGCGAGGCGGCCCTAAGGAAAGAACAAGAACGCGAGGCAGCCCTAAGGAAAGAACAAGAACGCGAGGCAGCCCTAAGGAAAGAAGAAAGGGAACGCGAGATGTCCCTAAAGAAGGAAGAGGCTGCCTTCAGGAGAGAAGAAAGGGAACAAGAGGTAACCTTACTCCGTGAGAGGGAGAGGGAGCAGCTTGAAGCAAGAAAACGTGATCTGGAGATACAACGGGAGTACAGTAAACAGCAAGCTGATCGTGCTCTCGAATATCGTCGACAAAAACTCGCGTTGGAAACTACACACCACACTCAAGCTACAACTACAGAAGACTAGCTGTAGCCAACAAGCTACAGCTAGTCTTCCCGTAAGTTTCAATGTCTCCCATGCAAGTAAGTTAATGCCACCATTTGTTGAGACAGAGATCGATGTATTTTTCACCACTTTTGAGACCCTAGCTAAAAACTTAGTTTTTTTTATCTGATCTGGCCTGCAGATCAATGGTCTACCCTTCTCAGAGTGCATCTCACAGGTAGAGCTGCAGTTACTCTCAGTACCCTAGCGTCTGAGATGACTACCAGACCCTGAAGCAAGCAGTTTTGGACGCCTACCTTCTCTCCACCGAAAGCTACAGACGAAAATTCCGTGATTATCTACAGGCAAGTGCCACCACCTTTCTAGAATTTGCCAATACTGTACAAAGAATAGATATTTCATGAAATGGCTGGAAGCAGCACATGTCTCTACATTTTCAGAACTCGTCAACCTCATGCTAGTTGAGGAATTCTTGAGACGTGTTCCCCCTTCCGTCCGTTTATATTTAGCAGACAAAGAAGAAACCGACTACATAAGATGAGCGAAATCGGCTGACACCTACAGCCTCATCCACCGGCTAACACCAGAACCACCTTCCAGTAAGAAGTCTTGGTATAGTTATGATAAAGTGAGTACAGATCAAGCGAGCTCTCAATTGTATTGTAAGTATTGCAAACTCTATGGACATGCCATAGATAAATGTGGAAAAGTTCAATACAAAGGCAATGAAACTTCTAAACCCAAACCGACTCCTCCTAAGTCAGATAAGCCTGTGATGAATGTTGGTGTTCCTGTTAATGATCTTTATCTCTTCAGCAAAAACCTGTATCCTGGAACTGTCTCTGCCAGCAGTACAGATTCGGAGGGACGTTTCAAATTGAAGATCTTGAGGGACACAGCGGCTCTTCAGTCAATAATATTGAAATCAACGGTGCCTAACATCACCTTCACCGGGGAAACCGTCCTTATCACTGACCTCACTGCTACCACTCCGTATCCACTCGCCAGAGTCCACCTGGATTGTCCTTTTGTGACCGGTGAAGTCCAAGTCGCCATCAGGGAAAAGCCTTTTCCCATGTCTGGAGTGCAACTTCCCCTGGGCAACGACTTGGCAGAAGACCGGCAACCGTCCAACCTGATCATCATGGACAAACCACAGGTGTGTAACTCTGTAGTGGACAATCCCATCTTTAAGTATGTTTCAGCAGAGGTCCAAGAAAGTGATGAAATTTCTCTTCCGGTTTTGGTGACCACCCGTGCACAAGCTGCACGCCCGCAACCAGCTGACTCTACTGCAACCGCTGTCCCTCAAGACCATCAGAATCTACCACTGAATCTTACTAGGTTGGAGTTCCGTAAGTTACAGAGGGAAGATCAATCATTAACACCATTATTCTTCCAGGCTGAGACTCAACCTGACAGTATCCCTGGGTTCTTCTTAGAGAATGAGTTGCTCTACCGCAGGTACAGACCCAGTAAGCTGACGGAGGACGACGATTGAGCTAATGTAGACCAACTAGTAGTTCCCACCAGCCTACGGCCTGATATTCTACACCTGGCCCACGAAGCATTTTCTCACTATGGTTTTAACAAAACCTATCACGGAATCAGACAAGACTACTACTGGCCAGGTATGGTTAAAGACGTCAAAGGTTACGTGCAACAGTGTCATACATGTCGGATGGCAGGTTAACCTAACATTTCAATTCCCCAGGCTCCATTGACTCCTATCCAGGTGCCTCCGGAACCTTTCCACAGACTCATCATAGATTGTGTTGGTCCTTTACTCCGGACCAGTTCTGGCAACGCCTATATACTAACTCCTGTGTCCTATCACCAGATTCCCTATAGCAGTTCCAGTAAAGAACATTACGGCTGCTACTGTGGTGAAACAACTATTGAAGATCTTCACCCAGTATGGATTGCTAAGAGAGGTACAAAGTGACTGTGGCACCAACTTCACCAGTGATCTCTTCAAGAAGACACTGGAAGAGTTCAACATCACACAGGTATTGTCCAGCCCCTATCATCCTGCTTCACAGGGTTCTCTTGAACGTAGTCAATCACAAACACTTGTCTCTCTTAGACAACAACATGATGGTACTCTACGTTAATCATTAACACTTGTCTCTCTTAACACAAGTCATCTTGTTAACAATAACTCAAAACTCTCTTATATTACATCACACTTGACTCCTTGCAAGTATTCAGTGAGTAATTCTTAATTAAGGTCAAACTGACCACTAATTACATCCCCATTTGAGTTACGTTAACTAAGCCTACCCTAACTTGGTAGCTTCTCAACAGTCTGTGTCAAAATTTACTTTACTGAGTGTTAATTACCCTAATTATCTCCGAGGAATTAATTAACTGTCACCAGGACCGATAATTAATCATACATAAATACGTCTCACTCCGCACTGCCTAAGCAGGTCTCATCAAACACTGTGAATTCACGGGAGAGGAGTTAATTACTCCCCTAATTAACATGTGTGCATCTTAATCCACTGTCCTCAGACAGGATATGATTAATATAACGATTTATGCTAGCTCCATGACCTCGCTTTACCGAGTCATCTGAGTCCTCAAGACTCCAGACGTTAATTACTCCACTAATTATCATGAGCCACTAATTGCTATACCCCCGAAAGGTAATTAGTCTCGAGCAAATTACGTTAACACAAATACTGACAGACTCTGACAGATCCTCTCCCACTACGTGAATTCATGATGAGAAGGCTAATTACATAATTAGCTAGAGTGGTCAATTAGTTGTCACACGGACTATTAATTACACTCGAAACGTATTTCACTCAAGCTCAACACTGTTCTCCTATAACAGCTCTCACTCACTCAACAATAAGTGTGCACCCCTTATCCAGTTATTTACCCCCTTTAATTAACTCACTGAATCCTTAAGTCCTCAACACAACTTAAAGAAACAAAGTAACCCCAGTATTACATAGGTCACACTACAATGGCATGCAACAACATAAATGCACTGGCCACATACGGTTGCGGCTACTGCAACTCGTTAATTACTGTGCCCACACAGTAATGACACATGGTTGTGCAACAACAAGAGTATACCAATATTACTGCCCCCCTTATCTTGCAACCGTTGCAAGGGGCTACTTCAGCAAGACAATTTACGTTAATATGAAGCATCGTCGCTACGCGGACAGCTGGCACTAATTCTCTTAATTAGGCAATTAACAAATCAATTGCTTGCTCTCATTAAGTACTGTGAATTCTCCTGAATAATCAAAGACGCCCCTTAAAGCCTCAACACAGTTCCTTGAGCAGTAATATTGTATACCTGATAACAACACTGCACAAACCTACAGCATAATGATGCCGTCAGCATACCCCACATGCTAATGACATCATTAGGCAATCAGTCAGCAATCTCATCTACTGACTCACCACACAACACTGTACATAAAAACATGCAAATGAATACATAGAAATGGCATTCACATAATCAATGAAAATTATATCACCAGAAAATTGTATCCCTAAATACACAGACCTCAGGGTCTCCACTGACATCCCTGCAACACTGGCCTGCCTACCTCTGCAATGATATAATTAACATGCTGTACTATGGCTTAATCCAGTCTGCATGATTATATAGTGGGCATCCTTCAGTCTCGGGAGACTATGGAGTTGTGCCCTAGTTGTCAATCCTGGTGCAGCGTCTGGTGTGACTGATGACGCCAATCCGAGAGTGGCAGTCCATCCCACACCGAGCACAAACGAAGTCCGATTCTGGTCTGTCTTCCTGGCTACCGGCTTTCCTTCTCTGTCTCTTTGCCTCCGATTCCTTGGCAAGTGACTCCTCGAACTTGGAGCGACCTCTTTGAACAGACTGCCTCCAGGCTGAACGGTCTGCAGCCAGTGTCTCCCATATAGCAAGATCGACGTCCATGGCTTTCAGGTCCCTCTTGCATACGTCTTTGTACCGTAGCTGGGGCTTGCCTGTTGGACGCTTTCCTTGCATCAGCTCTCCGTACAGGAGATCCTTGGGGATCCTGCCGTCGCCCATTCGCACAACGTGCCCGAGCCAGCGCATTCCTCTCTGTTTCGGCATTGTGTACATGCTGGTGATTCTTGCTCTGCCAAAGACGTTGTTGTTTGTCACCTTGTCCTGCCAGGTGATGTCCAAGATGTGTCGAAGGCAGCGCATGTGGTAGGCATTCAGCTGTATTATTTCCTGATGGGCGCGGAGTGTCCAAGACTCTCTGCCATAAAGGAGAGTGCTCAGGACACAGGCTCTGTAAACCTGAATCTTAGTATACTCAGTTAGCCTATTGTTGGCCCACACTCTCTGTCAGTCTGGACATGGTAGTAGATGCCTTACCGATGCGTTTGTTTAGCTCCGTATCAAGAGAGAGGGAGTCAGAGATTGTGGAACCCAGGTACACGAAGTCGTAAACGACTTCCAGTTTGGAATCAGAGATGCCGATGTCAGGTGGGGAGTCCACTCCTTGTCCCATGACTTGTGTTTTATTCAGACTGATGGTGAGTCCGAAAGCCTGAGAGGCCTCGCTGAAGTGGGTTATGAGGCGTTGGAGGTCTTCAGCTGAGTGGGCAGTGACTGCTGCGTCATCGGCAAAAAGGAAGTCGCGTAGACACCTCAGCCGAATCTTCGTCTTGGCTCTCAGTTTGGCGGGGTTAAAGAGCTTTCCATCCGACCTGGTTTGGAGGTAAATACCTTCCGTGACAAATCCGAAGGCATGCCGCAGCATAACTGCGAAAAAAATCCCGAATAGGGTTGGAGCCAGTACGCAGCCCTGCTTTACTCCACTTTGGATGTCAAAGGCATCTGATGTTAGGCCATCAAAGACCACGGTGCCCCTCATGTTCTCATGGAAAGATCTGATGATGCTGAGGAGCCTGGGTGGGCATCCGATCTTGGGGAGGATCTTGAACAGGCCATCCCTGCTGACGAGGTCAAAGGCCTTCGTCAGATCTGTGAAGGCTACGAAGAGTGGCTGCTTCTGTTCCCTGCATTTCTTCTGCAGTTGTCTGAGGGAAAAGACCATGTCGATGGTGGACCTGCCAGCTCTGAATCCGCATTGTGATTCTGGATAGACTCTCTCTGCAAGTACTTGGAGCCTCTTCAATGCGACTCGAGCAAACAGCTTTCCGACAATACTGAGGAGAGAGATTCCACGGTAGTTGTTGCAGTCGCCCCTGTCACCTTTATTCTTATACAGCATGACAATGTTGACATCCCTCATGTCCTGTGGCACCACTCTTCCTTCCCAGCAGAGGCAGAGAATTTCATGCAACTCCATGAGAAGGCTACCTCTGCAGCACTTCAAGGTCTCAGCAGGAATTCCATCTTTGCCACGAGTTTTACCAGAAGCAAGGGAGTCTAGGGCATCGCTGAGTTCTTCCAGGGTCGGTTCACTGTCGAGCTCCATTAACACAGGCAGACATTCAATGGCGCTCAGGGCGTCTTCGGTGACCACATTGTCCTGGGTGTATAGCTCAGAGTAGTGCTCGACCCAGCGCTTCAGCTGCAGTGTCTGGTCCTGAATCACCTCGCCAGTGGCAGATTTCAGAGGAGCGGTCTTCCTCTGGATTGGGGCGAGGGCCTGCTTGATGCCATCATACATTCCCCTTACATTGCCTGTATCCGCTGCAGTCTGTATCTGGGAGCAGAGTTGGAGCCAATAGTTGTTGGCACATCGCCTGGCGCTCTGCTGCACTTTGCAGCGGACGGCCCGAAGGATCTGTAAGTTGCGCTGACTTGGGCAGGCTTTGTAGGCTGCCAAGGCGTTTCTCTTCTCTTCGATGACAGGTGTCATCTCTTCCGAGTGAACCTCGAATCAGTCTGCCGACCTCCTGGTCTTCTTGCCAAAGGTGGAAATGGCAGTGTTGAACACAGCGTCTCTGAAGTGCTCCCATCTTTTACAGGCAGTGACCCCAGCTGGGCCAGGGAGAGCTTCCTCGAGCACGCGTGCAAAATCTTCCACCTTGTCCTGGTTGCGGGGTCTTGGTGGTGTCGATGTGAGGTCTGCCCGCCTTTTTCGAGTGATGAATCTTCTTTGGTTGCATCTTGACCCTGCTACATACCAGGGAGTGGTCGGTGTCACAGACAGCACTCTGGTAACTACGCGTAATCTTGACGCTGGGTAGACTTGCACGCCTGGTAAGAATTAGGTCAAGCTGGTGCCAGTGCTTGGATCTGGGGTGTCTCCAAGATACTCGGTGTTGAGGCTTTGTGCCGAAGAACGTGTTGGTGACACAAAGACCATGAAGGCAGCAGAGTTCTAGCAGACGTTGTCCGTTCTCATTCATCCTCCCTATGCCGAATTGACCCAGACAAGTGGGCCAAATGTTGTGCTCGGCACCCACTCTGGCGTTAAAGTCGCCGAGGATGAACAGTGGCTCCTTTACAGGGATTCTCGCTATGACTCTGTTGAGGTCATCGTAGAATTTTTCCTTTGCCTCTGCTGGAGAAGTCAGGGTTGGTGCATATGCACTAATTACATTGACTGGTCCTGTTTGGGAGTGCAGTTGCAGAGACAGAATTCGTTCGGTTTCCCCCATCGGTGGCATAATGAGTCACAACAGTGCATTCCTAATGGCAAATCCCACACCATGTTCTCTGGTCTCATCTGGAGGTTTTCCTTGCCAGAAGAAAGAGAAGGTCTTCTCTCTCACAGATCCTGATCCTGGGAGCCTGGTCTCTTGGAGAGTAACAATATCCATCTGCAGCTTGCTCAGCTCCCTATCGATGATTGATGTTTTTCGGGCGTCATTGATTTCTTGCAGGTCGTCAGAGAAACCTGGTGTCAGTGTCCTGATGTTCCATGAGCCCAGCTTTAGGGCAGTTGATATTTTTTTCTTTGGCTTGGTATTGCTTGGTGCAAAGTTGTCGGGCCGCTTGTCGGTTTTCACCCTAAACCCCACGCACACAGTGAGGTTAATGGACCGTGGCGAGGCAACACCTTATTGGCTTGGGTTTGCCCAGCTTGAGGCGGGCGGTAGCTGCCCAGTGGGGCGCGATGACCCCTCCCTCCGTCGGAAGCAACCCCTGGCATCACACTCTTCGCCAATCGAGCAGAAGACTTAAAACCGGTAGACTGTCGCTTCCCGTGTTGGTTCGACGCTGTGAGGCGAAGCTGGAGTGTCCTCTCCAGGGCCCAAAGCCTGGGTAGGTAGATATGGAGGAGAAGCTGTTACCCCTGCAGGCAGCAGGTCCCCCCTCTCCACGTTGCTGAAATTATCCAATAGAAAGGCAAATGCCAATACACATGGTTCCAGGAACATCGCAGGAGCTGCCAGAACGAGGTCGACGTCAACAACGAACTGCCTTAGGGGCTCCAACTCCGGATTTTTCCTCGAGGTTGACTCCTGAAGCCTTTCCCAAAAAAGGGTATGGCCGCAAGGCAGCGGAGGTTTAAAATCAGGGTTATCCTTCCCTTAATTATATAGATTATATACTAATTATATATATTATTATATACGATTATATAGAATCGACAACTGGATCATTTATATGGTTGATCTCTACACTGACCGGTTACATACCCGAGTCAGTCTACACACTTATATATAGGTATATATCTACAGTGTGGTCCCGTGTACAACATCCATCTCCAGGTACCGCCCTACCAGTCACCAGTCACTGACAGCTGTCTCACAGCTGTTTCCCTAGCCTGGCAGGGCTATGGGACAGCACAGCTTTTACCGGAATTTCCACTAGTCCTGAGACACTGTTACACAATGATTATTGTACTCACGTTTCTTTAAATCCTCAACACAACATACATTTCCCTGGTCACTACCACTCTGGCTGTAGAACACCCAGTTCGCTCCTCGTGTCGACTATGTGTGGCCCTAGGCTGTCCAGAGAAAGTGGCCAAAGCATGTGGCCAAAACATAGGGCCACGAGGAGGACGCAAGGGGGTAGCCACGGGTAGCGCATGACCTCACAGCACCCCACCCGGGCTGAGCTGAGACGCTGGGTGGGGTGGGGGGTTTGGCGCGCAGGTGGCCTGGGGTGGCCGGTGCGGGTGACTTGGAGGGTGACCCCCCCCGGGCGGCTGGCCAAGGTAGCCGGCAGCGTCACCACATGGCGGACCTAACAAGGTGGAATTCAAAGTCCAACAGGGGCCTGTAATAACACCTCACTTACACTGCCCTTATTCCACCAATTGTCCATTGTCCATTAACACTCGACAGGATACTCAGACCCGAGGGATGAGGGATCAATCTGATACACCATGAGGCCAGCTGCCTCATGGGTTAACACAGTTACTGTCTCTTAGTTTGTCTTATCAACCCCAATTTCACGCAAATTGGGCCTTGACACAACCCTGGATGGCAGGAGTGCCATCCACGGTGAGTAACAAGGGATGACACAGTGATTAATGGGGGGGGGGTGGAGGTGGCAGCGCCACCCCCACCCAGCTTTGTCTTTCTCAACTCGCTGCCCAGCTCAAACTAAAGATTTGGCAGGCTAGGGGGAACTTAAAATGCCCATATCTCCCCCCCTACTTTGTCTCGACCAATCAGCACAAAGCCGGCACACTCTCTGGTGCCGCCACCAATAAGCTGTTCGCATCAAAACTCAGCTAGAGGCGGAGATGCCTAAACCAATAACAGGCGCCCCTCACCCTCAGGCGTCCCGTGACGTCACAAGGAGGGGGAGGCCTAAGGACAATGTCTGCCTGTCTCACATGGTGTGGGGGGGGGGGGCAACGTTCACCCCACTGTCCCAACCACCTCTAACGGTTTTAGTAAAGTATCCTCTCCCACCACTCACTCGCAACTCCCATCCTATTTTCATGGAAACAGGAAAAGTCTGTAACTCCCTCTACAGAGTAATCACAGACTTCTGGCTAGTCTCAAATGATAGTCCTTAACATGAGCTTTCATCCAACACCCCACAAGTGTATGTTAGTTTGAAAACTTCTTGACTAGAGTCCTTAGAGCGACTAGCCTAATCTAGGAAACTAGCTGAGGGAATCTTCATTCTCTCACACTACCTCCCACTAAAGAATATATTTTCCTGCAAGGAAAATACATTCAAAACACCAGCTAGTTTTTCTGCACACACCTGCCCAACAGGTGTACTAGCTAAACAAGTGGTGGAGTGTGAAACTCTGTTTCCTATACGTCTCTGGCCTGAGGGTCTCTGTGCACTACCACCGGGTCACCCTTGGTGGTGCTGCCCGACCTTGGAGTGGCAACATGTTCGGCTCCAGCTCTGGTCCTGGCCGGTTCAACACCTCGCAACCATTTCCATCACTGAACCTCCCATTTCCATCCTCGGTCTGTGTCATACTGGACACATGTGCAACACATTGGTGTGGCCTTACCGGTGAAGCACTTCTTAACTCCCCTCAGCCTATAGGGACTTACTGTCAGTTCTCCACCTGACATAGCAACAAGTTCACAGGATCACTCTCACTGTCCAACTGCCCAACACCAGCCGGTCTTGCTCTACCGACTGAACTATCTGGGAGAAAACCCTCTTCTACAAGTATCTACACTCACCCTACTGAACTTGGAGTCTCTCCCTTGCTTTCCTAGGTCTCGCTACTTTAACAAAGACTCGAGCAAAACTTTTGACATCTGTCAAACTCCCTTGTCCGTTTCTACCTGGACATAACTTGGAATGTGATCAGCATTCCCTCTGCAGATCTACTATAACCCTTTACCAAGGCAATCCTTAAAGAACAAACTCATTATGCTGCTGGGGATCTGAACCATGGAAAATCACCAGCCCAAAATTACCTTTGCCATCTTGCTTTGGCAACCTTTCTTCAAAAGGCGATCGATGTATGCATCCATCGAATCGTCTTTCTCAGTGCTGCCAAGCTAGGCATCTTTACCTTCATACCTTGTCACCGGGTTAAGTGCACTAGGGTGGGTTTGGCTTCCCTTCCCTGTGTGAGATTGCCTCCTTGCAATCTGCACTTGAGCCAGCACTGACTTGCTGCACTCTCACCATCAGGCTCGAACTCGGCCTTGCTGTCACCTCTGAAAACGGGAGCCTCTGCTCAACCTCTCTAGTGACTACCATGAATTCTTCCTGGGGTTGTACATTCCCCACTCTGGCAAGAAATTCCATCACCTATCTAACAACAGATGAATTACTCCCCTTTCTAAAGAAGTCTACTTGGATCCTTAGCTGGTGGCGCGACCTCCCACTAAGATCCATCTGTGTAATAACAACTACACTCCTATGACACCCTTAACAACTACATTGTCGTCCAATGAGAGCTCTCACGCTTGAGGTCACTTCTAGAAGCTTCGTCTACCCTAAGGTAGATGGTGTCTTGCACCTCAGGCAGATCCTGAGTGCACCTTTGCAACCATTGTTGCACGCTGGCTTGGTGTCCACGACACCTGCTGCTGAGCTGACACCCCTCACCCATGAGTGTGTCAATGTCCACTAGCTAGCAGCCACGAAAAGCCAGACAGATTTCCCCATATCTACCATGAAATACCTCTTTCATACAGTGTGTGTGTACCTAAGTGTGACAACCGTGCACAAAACATACCTCCAACAATACTATTCCACAATGATCTGCAACGATATCTTATGTTACTTTAAAAATCAATGAGACTGCACTTCATGGGCTTGAACCCAAGTTGCATAGCCCCACGTTGGGCGCCAGATGTGAGATTTTTTTCTACGCCTACCTCCCTTAGGAGATGGACTACAAGTTTAAAGGCTGCTCACAGCAGTTAAGCATGAGTCCAATAGAAAAAGGAAAAGCGGGAGCAAACCGCCAGGCCTCCACCACTAGGGGTGAAAACCTGTCCACAATAGGCCGCTGGTTCCTCCTAGTTAAACAGGACGTTAAAACTAATAAAGGGTAACCGACGGGTTCTCACAATCAAATATTTATATTTGATGTGCCGCTATGAATTGGAATTCGAATTCCCAATGACAGCCGTCATATCGAAAGATCATCTCAACATTCAATCGTATAAAGCAGAACATGGGTGGAAAAGAATGGTTGAAGGGTTGACTTCAAAAACCGTTTTCTATAACATAACAATTTATTAATAACAAGAGACTAAACTACTACATTACCGAGTTTACATTACGTTAATGTCCATCCAGTGGCACGATAACAAACAGCTAAATAGCAACCCTTGCTGTGCGGCTGCATTCTGAACAAACCTGAACACAGGTGTGCCCACTGATGACGCAATATTGCAAATCAAAAAAAAATTACAGACTACGTTACACCACAGAGTGCGCCTTATTACTTTAATGTCCATCCAGTGGCATTTCAACACAGCTATTCAGCAGCCCCTCGAGAAATGACAGGAGTCTCCATCTTGCTGACACTTCGGGCTGACCAGTGAAATAACTGAACAATGACGGATGCCCACTGATGGCACAAGCTTGCAATCAATATTGTCACGGCTTCACAGTAACATATACTCTAATCACAAGCTTAACCCTTTAACTGCGAGGCCTATAAATATGACACCCCCCCCCCCCAGTGCGCAGGAAATGAAACCTCGGTAAAAAGTTCTTTTTTCTTCTGAAAGTGTCAAAAACCCCTCTCTGTATATGGGTATAGCAACGGAAGTTCGAAATTGTACTTACTTTGGCTGCTATGGGGTCCGAAAGGTGGGGCGTGACGTCATCATTCCCCGTGCGCCAGAACAGTATGCTGGTGGGGCGGCCGGGGCGGGGCGCGCGAGTTGCCGCGAATATATTTTTGTTCATTTTTTGCGCACAGTTCCAAATACATTTTATTTGTTTTTATGTGCTAATCCTATGTATAATGAACACGTACACTACATTATGGTAGTAAAACATCCGTACTGTCCAAGGACACTGTTGCGTGCATGACACTTGTGTACACATATCTTACCTTGAGTAACCTTGAGGTTACCTTGAGGTGCTTCCGGGGCTTAGCGTCCCCGCGGCCCGGTCGTCGACCAGGCCTCCTGGTTGCCGGACTGATCAACCAGGCTGTTGGACACGGCTGCTCGCAGCCTGACGTATGAGTCACAGCCTGGTTGATCAGGTATCCTTTGGAGGTGCTTATCCAAGTTCTCTCTTTAACACTGTGAGGGATCGGCCAGTTATGCCCCTTGTTATCTTGCACATATTTACCATGTGTCATGCTAATTTATGTATATATACAATCTATTTACAGACTATACACTGTCACACAATATATATACATTCACCATCAACACATTCAGAACACCGCGAGTGTGAGCAGCCACACCCAGCCAGCCCTCCCTCACTTCGCCAACATCATACAGTTATTCACACCAATGTTTCATGTTCATTTATGTATATTTACAACATATGTACACACTATACACTGTCACACACTATATACATTTACCATCAACACATTCAGAACATAGTGAGTGTGAGCAGCCACACCCACACAGGCCCTCCCTCACTCCAACATCTTACTCGCCAACTTAGCTCCTCCCACCATATTGTCATTGTTTTTATTACACTATTTACACATGATATATATACTTATCTACATGTTTTATTTACTATAACTATGCAAGTAAGCGAGTATTGTGTCCAAACAGTACAGTGGCCATCATACACTGCATGAGAAATCACACAGCAGACAGCAGACGATGCTACAATTACGACGTCACATCCCTCACCAAAATAGCTCATATTGGCCAATAGGAGCTGCCTCGTATCGGCCAATAGCAGCTGCCTCGTATGGGCCAATAGCAGCTGCCTCGTATGGGCCAATAGCAGCTGCCTCGTATTGGCCAATAGCAGCTGCCTCGTATGGGCCAATAGCAGCTGAATCGTATGGGCCAATAGCAGCTGCCTCGTATGGGCCAATAGCTGCTGCCTCCTATGGGCCAATAGCAGCTTCCTCGTATGGGCCAATAGCAGCTACCTCGTATGGGCCAATAGCAGCTACCTCGTATGGGCCAATAGCAGCTACCTCGTATGGGCCAATAGCAGCTGCCTCGTATGGGCCAATAGCAGCTACCTCGTATGGGCCAATAGCAGCTACCTCGTATGGGCCAATAGCAGCTACCTCGTATGGGCCAATCCTGGTCACTAATTTATGTAAATTAATAATTGACCACAAGTTTATTTTGAAAAAGAACCTAAAAAGTCGTTTGAAGATTCCTAGATGGACGAAATAATGCTGTGGTGCTGTGGCTAGCGCTGTGAACATCGTGAACAGCATTGAATCACTGATATTTGAACATTGTACCCAGTCATTATCCCACTCAGGCTCTTCTATAATAGTATCACGGCTAAATAATACAGGTTATATATACATATATTGACATTATTAGGTGAAGCTGTGGTCACATGCTGAACAGCAGTGCTGTGCGCTCATGCTGCGAGCGCCAGCCTTGGTTGCTCACTCACTACTGAGGCTCCCACACCCGGCAATGTGGATCATGATTTTTTTTTGAAGATGGTGTCTGTTTACAAGAGCCCTGTGGAAGCTGATGTGAACCCCATGTATCCGCGGGAGTTTTGAATGGAACGTGAAAAATAAAAACACCTGGAGGCCCGTTGCGCACCCGAAGCCTGGGCCTGCAAGCGCGTTGTGCAGTTAAAGGGTTAAGGGTCCTCCTTGCAAACAGGAGTGACCCCCGTAACTAGGCAGGTAGTCCAACAGTGACTCCCCCTATCACAACAAATGTGAACATTCTTTGCAACCCCCTGCAAGGGGTTGCACTGAAACAGTAAATAAAGTCAGGCAAGGTGGGATTCTGTGACATAGCTCCAGTAATCCCTAAGTTACTCTACTCTCGTCACCAGACGATAAACAAAAGAAATTGCCTCAATCAATTACAAAATTGATTATGTGACTTATTACATTAATTGACTGATCACAGCAGTCAGCAACAAAGTACTACATTAATCACAAACACTTGTCTCTTTTAGACAACAACATGATGGTACTCTACGTTAATCATTAAAACTTGTCTCTCTTGACACAAGTCATCTTGTTAACAATAACTCAAAACTCTCTTATATTACATCACACTTGACTCCTTGCAAGTATTCAGTGAGTAATTCTTAATTAAGGTCAAACGGACCACTAATTACATCCCAATTTGAGTTACATTAACTAAGCCTACCTAACTTGGTAGCTTCTCAACAGTCTGTGTCAAAATTTACTTTACTGAGTGTTAATTACCCTAATTAACTCAGAGCAATTAATTAACTGTCACCAGGACCGATAATTAATCATACATAAATACGTCTCACTCCGCACTGCCTAAGCAAGTCTCATCAAACACTGTGAATTCACGGGAGAGGAGTTAATTACTCCCCTAATTAACATGTGTGCATCTTAATCCACTGTCCTCACACAGGATATGATTAATATAACTATTTATGCTAGCTCCATGACCTCGCTCTACCGAGTCATCTGAGTCCTCAAGACTCGAGACGCTAATTACTCCACTAATTATACCGGCCTCGTGTGGGCCGGTGGGCCTTCTGCAGTTACCTTTGTTCTTATGTTCTTATGTTCTTACACACAAATCATAAACAATAAACATATAATTATATTAAATTGGATAAGTTTAGATTTAGGAAAGACTTGGGTAAATACTGGTTCAGTAACAGGGTTGTTGATTTGTGGAACCAATTGCCGAGTAAGGTGGTGGAGGTGGGGTCCCTCGATTGTTTCAAGCGCGGGTTGGACAAGTATATGAGTGGGATTGGGTGGTTATAAATAGGAGCTGCCTCGTATGGGCCAATAGGCCTTCTGCAGTTACCTTGTTCTTATGTTCTTATGTTCTTATGTTCTTATCATGAGCCACTAATTGCTATACCTCCGAAAGGTAATTAGTCTCGAGAAAATTACGTTAACACAAATACTGACAGACTCTGACAGATCCTCTCCCACTACGTAAATTCATGATGAGAAGGCTAATTACATAATTAGCTAGAGTGGTCAATTAGTTGTCACATGGACAATTAAATACACCCGAAATGTATTTCACTCAAGCTCAATACTGTTCTCCTATAACAGCTCTCACTCACTCAATAATAAGTGTGCACCCCTTATCCAGTTAATTACCCCCTTTAATTAACTCACTGAATCCTTAAATCCTTAAAGAAACAAAGTAACCCCAGTGTTACATAGGTCACACTACAATGGCATGCAATACAACATAAATGCACTGCCCACATACGGTTGCGGCTACTGCAACTCGTTAATTACTGTGCCCACACAGTAATGACACGGTTGTGCAACAACAAGAGTATACCAATATTATTGCCCCCCTTTATCTTGCAACCGTTGCAAGGGGCTACTTCAGCAAGACAATTTACGTTAATATGAAGCACCGTCGCTACGCGGACAGCTGGCACTAATTCTCTTAATTAGGCAATTAACAAATCAATTGCTTGCTCTCATTAAGTACTGTGAATTCCCCTGAATAATCAAAGAGGCCCCTTAAAGCCTCAACACGTTCCTAGGGCAGTAATATTACATACCTGATAACAACACTGCACAAACCTACAGCATAATGATGCCATCAGCATACCCCACATGCTAATGACATCATTAGGCAATCAGTCAGCAATCTCATTTACTGACTCACCACACAACACAGTACATAAAAACATGCAAATGAACACATAGAAATGGCATTCACATAATCAATGAAAATTATATCACCAGAAAATTGTATCCCTAACAACACAGATCTCAGGGTCTCCCCTGCCATCCCAGCAACACTGGCCTGCCTATCTCTGCAATGATATAATTAACATGCTGTACTATGGCTTAATCCAGTCTGCACGATTATATAGAATCGACAACTGGATCATTTATATGGTTGATCTCTTCACTGACCGGTTACATACCCGAGTCAGTCTACACACTTATATATAGGTATATATCTACAGTGTGGTCCCGTGTACAACATCCATCTCCAGGTACCGCCCTACCAGTCACCTGGACGTGCCACTGACAGCTGTCTCTCAGTTGCTTCCCCTAGCCTGGCAGGGCTATGGGACAACACAGCTTTTACCGGAATTTCCACTAGCCCTGAGACACTGTTACACAATGATTATTGTACTCACGCTTCTTTAAATCCTCAACACAACATACATTTCTCCTGGTCACTACCACTCTGGCTGTAGAACACCCAGTTCGTTCCTCGTGTCGACTAGGTGTGGCCCTAGGCTGTCCAGGGAAAGTGGCCAAAACATGTGGCCATCTCGTGGCCCTAAGGGGGTGGCCACGGGTAGCACGTGACGTCAAAGCACCCCACCCGGGCTGAGCTGACATGCGGGGTGGGGTGGGGGGTTTGGCGCACGGGTGGCCTGGGTGACCTGGGGTGGCCGGCGCGCGGGTGACCTGGAGGGTGGCCCCCCCCCACCCCCCTGGGCGGCTGGCCAAGGTGGCCAGTGGCGTCACCACATGGCGGACCTAACAAGGTGGAATTCAAAGTCCAACAAGGGCCTGTAATAACACCTCACTTACACTGCCCTTATTCCACCAATTGTCCATTGTCCATTAACACTCGACAGGATACTCAGACCTGAGGGATGAGGGATCAATCTGATACACCATGAGGCCAGCTGCCTCATGGGTTAACACTGTTACTGTCTCTTAGTTTGTCTCATCGGCCCCAATTTCACGCAAATTGGGCCTTAACACATCCCAGGATGGCAGGTGTGCCATCCACGATGAGTAACAAGGGATGACCCAGCAATTAACAGGGGATTGGAGATGGCAGTGCCACCCCTACCTATCTACATCTTTCTCAACTCGCTGCCCAGCTCAAACTAAAGATTTGGCAGGCTAGGGGAACTCAAAATGCCCATATCTCCCCACCTACTTTGTCTTGACCAATCAGCACAAAGCCGGCACACTCTCTGGTGCCACCACCAATAACAGCTGTTCGTGCCAAAACTCAGCTAGAGGCGGAGATGCCTAAACCAATAACAGACGCCCCTCACCCTCAGGCGTCCCGTGACGTCACAAGGAGGGGGAGGCCTAAAGACAATGTCTGCCTGTCTCACATGGTGGGGGGGGGGCCACGATCACCCCACTGTCCCCACCACCTCTAACGGTTTTAGTCAAGTATCCTCTCACTCTCAACTCCCATCCTATTTTCACGGAAACAGGAAAAGTCTGTAACTCCCTCTACAGAGTAATCACAGACTTCTGGCTAGCCTCAAATGATATTCCTTAACATGAGCTTTCATCCAACACACTACAAGTGTATGTTAGTTTGAAAACTTCTTGACTAGAGTCCCTAAAGCGACTAGCCTAATCTAGAAAACTAGGAAAACTAGCTGAGGGAATCTTCATTCCCTCACACCTTGACGCCATTGGTAATGCTCGGTATTTATCCAAACTAGACTTACTCAAGGGATACTACCAAGTATGTTTGACAGAGCGAGCTAAGGAAATATCTGCCTTCACCACTCCTTTTGGCCTTTACAGATATGAACGCCTTCCATTTGGACTATGTAATGCCCCTGCCACCTTCCAGCGAGCTGTCAACCGCGTCATCCCTAGCTTAGATAACACCTACGCCTATTTGGATGATATCATTGTGGCAACTAACACCTGGAACGAACATCTGCTCCAGCTGCAACGATTGTTCGCCAAGCTCCTGACAGCCGGCCTCTCCATCAACTTGGGCAAGTCCGTCTTTGCTAAAGGTAAAGTGCGTTATCTTGGTCATGTGATAGGGAGTGGCAGCCTAGCTCCGATAAACATACACACTCAAGCCATCCCGCATTACCCACAGCCTATCACCAGGAAACAGCTCCTGCGCTTCCTTGGTCTTGCCTCCTACTACCGTAGGTTTGTGAATAATTTTAGTAAGGGTAGTGACACCATTGATCACTTTAACCCGCCCCAAGCAACGGTATCATTGGACCATTCAGCAAACTATTGCTTTTGAACAACTTAAAAATCTGCTTTGTTCTAATCCCATTCTCGCCTTGCCAGATATCACGAAGCCTTTCATCCTCCATGTCGACGCCAGTGGTACCGGCATCGGGGGTGTCCTGATGCAACAACGAGGCGAGGACGTTCTACTTGTTAGCTACTACAGTTACAAGTTAAAACCACAGCACTATCGAAAAGGAACTCCTCTCCATCGTCCTGAACTTACAGCACTTTGCATCTTACCTACAAGGTGCTCGGTCTACCACCATCTACTCGGACCACAATCCCCTACGCTTCTTGTAGCAAGCCCAATTCAACAATCAACGACTTATACGATGGGCTTTGTATCTGCAGAATTTCAACCTGGAGATCTTCTACATCAAGGGTTCTGACAACATCATACCAGACGCCCTCTCCAGTCTTTGAGGTAGAGGCAGCTACACCTACCACTCTACCATCTGAAGACGTAACTTCACTCATTAGAGCAGGCTTCGGGGGAGAGTTGTGACGATAATCTCTTGCAAGAGAGATTGAGCCTGCTCTTCCCTACATAAAGTTACTTATATACATACAACAATAAGATGCTACCTTCAAAATACGTCTACCAGTAGCACAAAACGTTTTGACTAGGAGGCAAACGTACCCTAAACTCCCCCCTACTCCACACTCCCTCCATGCCGGCTCGCCACCGTCATCAACCAGCAAACTGCCATTCCCAGCCTGCCTGCTTCTGATTGGTGACCCTCCGACTGCACACTTGCACCTGTGCACTTCAGCGCCCTCTACCAAGTCGATGTCTGGGCTTGAACCAGCCATTGAAGTTAGAATATCTTATGCTCTCAAGCTGTGAACAACTACCTGATATACGCTCTGTCTATTAGGTGGATTGTTTCTCAGCTAGCGCTTTATTCTCAGCACCTGTTTATTTAATTTTGTCTTTATATTATTCCTAGAGTAACGTCACCCTTGTTCTTAATTTTTATGTTATATTTTTTTACTTGTTTATTTGCACTGTACATAGCCAAGGAATTGTCTTTGTTTTTAATTTGTTTTCAATTTAATTAAAGTTTCATTGTTCATACTATGTGTTTTGCGTGTATTCCCTTACTTTACCATAGACAACAGCCAAGCAGTCGATCTTTTTTTTCTTCAATGTGATAGGCATTGACACCAGCCATTAGGAGGACTGCCGAACATCTACACTCCTTCATTTTTCCGTCACAACTGTTACACACGGCATTGCTTACTGTGTCACTGTTACAAAGTGGTGCTTACTGTTACACACGGCGGTGCTTACTGTTGCACACAGTAGTGCTTACTGTTACACACGGCATTGCTTACTGTGTCACTGTTACACAGTGGTGCTTACTGTTACACACGGCAGTGCTTACTGTTGCACACAGTGGTGCTTACTGTTGCACATGGTTGTGCTTACTGTTACACACAGTGTTGCTTACTGTGTGTCAAAAACAATCGAGAGCAGCAGCCGACACTTGAGTGCACGCTAAGCTCCTCACTCTACGCTATATTTCAGCCCTTAAACTACCGCCAAATGATGTAGACCACTACCCACAGGCAGCTAAGTACATGGAGTCCAAGCATGTCATAGCACATTTAAAGTAACCAACCCAAATCGACTCATTCCATCGCAAACAAAATTCAAAACAATCCTCTCTGGCTTTGAGTACCAGTGCATGCTGCCCGCCTCTGCCCACCACCGCGCTGCCTGACGCAAGTTTCCGCCACAACATATACTCCAGTCCATTCTCGACCTATCATGTCTCCCAGGAACAGGACTGTGCAGGTAAATAAGAGCAACAAAGCCCCTAACAAGGCATCCATCCCGACAAATACTGACAGTCATCGTGTTTCTCCCTTTGGAAGCTCTGGGGCCTGTGGCAGCGGTGCTGCTCTCCCCTCCACCCCATTGAGCCAGGGAGCGGTATCCACTCAATCCTCTCCTATTACCATTCTTACATCCCAGTTTACGAAATTCAAGAGTGCTTCTGGTCCCTAACCAGATTTCCCAAACTGGCCCGAGAATCAATGGTTCAAAAAGTTGTGCCTAGTCCTTGAGGCTCAAAATACGATCATCTCGAGTCTTCAAACTGAGAATCAAGTGAATCGCGCGAACCTCCATCAACAACAACAAGAAATAACCCTCCTCCGTGAGGATATTAGAAACTTTAAGGCTAGCCAAGATCAACTCCAGCATGACTTGAATAATCTCCGTGAGGAAAACATTCATTTGAAAACTGATGAAGCCAAAAAAAACAAGAGGAAGCTCTCAACAAAATGACTGCATGTATCGGTACATTATCCGCCCAACGTTCCGTCACCCAGGATGAACAAGATCAGCAAAAGCTGCTTGACTCTGTAATTGTGTCGTCCCAAGATATTCCTGTGGAAAGTGAAGGTGAAAAGTGTATTGAAATAGTTCAGGATCTCTTAAAAAACGAATTGCAGGTCACTCTAAACAAAACAGACATTATTGCTGCCTACAGAGTAGGCAAAAAGAATCCATCAGGACAAAACCAGTGGAAAATTCGCCTGAAGCTGGCTTCCCAGTCCATGAAATCGCATCTTGTCCTTACAGCTGCATCCCAACGACAGGGAATCTACATCAACGAGTGCTTGACTAAAAAAAGACAGCAACTCCTCTACCGCCTGCATCAAATCCGTCATCAAAACCCAGATGCGATTCATCAATGCTTCGTTAGAGATGGCTGTGAGAAAGACTTCAGTAGGTAAAATGTTTACAATTGCTAATGAGGATAACCTCAACACTTTCCTCTCCCAATGTGGTTTGTCTCACCTTATTATCACTCTCAATGAGTCAACATAATTAACCCCCTTGTCACCTAGTGCGGGCTAGGTATCTTAAGTCTCTTTGTTTCACTTTTTAAATTAATTTTTAATTTACTCTTTACTAGTCATTTATTGGACTTATTGAGTGCATTAATTTTTCTTTAGGTCTTAATAATTATATGATCATAACTAAACTATTTATAGTTAATAATCATTAGCTTAAATTTGCATGTTTATTATACATTTTTTTTTCTTTGATTTCATTTATTACCTAGGTTGCCTAGCCTTGCCATACTCCCTTACTCCATTGTACCCCTGGCTTTGCCTGTGTCTCAAAATGCAAATTATTACTTACAGTGTACCTGAGAGTACTTGTAAGCAATCTACCTCATTTTTCTTTTTTGTTCATTTGTGTTTGTTTTGTATAGTCTTGTTTATATATTTTTTCCTCCTTTTAAATAAAAATTGTATTTTGTAATTGCCATTCTTGCCTTGTTTTCCTACAACCAGCCTTTTTATGCAGACAAATATAGACCCAGAACTAAACCTCTTATCCACTATCTATGACTGTGGGGAAATCTGGCTCCAGTATAATACTGATAAAATGTATAATTTTAGAATGAAAAATAACGATAATTTTAAGATAGCTCGAAGAACCAGAATTAGTAATTAAATGAGAAAATCAGTGGCTTATAGATCTATGATTATATGAGAAAAATTCTATTAAGCAATGACTGTAAATTATATAATTCTAGAGCCAGCCTCCAATGCCACATTGTGGGGGGGGGGTATTCTATAAGATTAATCTATGTGTAACATATATTATGCAATAATAACAATAAGTATAATATGCACACACATAGATAATGAGTAAATTATGGAATGCAAAAAATACTACTGCAATGTAAAGATTAATATGCATAAAAGGCAGTATCAGAAATATATAAATATATGGACTCTGAAAAATAACATACTATCTACAATGAAAACTGATTAAATCTCAGCTGTGACAGAGGGACGTAGATTCAGTCCACTGTACGCCAGTCTGGAAACAGTTTGAGATAGTGATACTTGGAGCACGTGAGGGTATGGTGGTCACATGCTTCTTCAAGGATGTTGCACCATGCTGCAATAATGATAATTTCGTAATTTCCACCACAAACTAGTATTCACACACATATAAGGTAATATCTAAATATTTGGAGAGAAAAAAGTGGCACTCACGTGAGAATATTTGGCACGTCCGCAGCGTCACGACATGGCCACCTATATTAGTTAATCATTGAGCTCAATAAATTAAACTAAGAGGTATAAATGCCTGCCGAACTGGTGTCTGTGATTCTGGTAAGCTGGGTTCTCAATCCAGCATCTAGGGATGTAAGGATGCCGTCTGGATGGTAAGATTTGTTGGACGGCTTCGGAGCACCGTCACGCTTGTTGATCGAATATGGCGAGAGTCCTCTCTCCTCCTTCCCAAAAGTCGTGCATGCGCGTTAGCTCACCGTGAGGGTACGAGCATAAATTATATTTATATATTAAAGCTAAATAAGGAAGGGGGCGTTTATGAACACTACACGGGTCGTAGTTCAATGTTAAGTACTAATGTACCTATTCCCTTTCCCTGAAATTACATTCTTATATGTTAGTATGTACGTAACGAATGTCCTGGACCTGTGTGACAGGTATGATCTGTTATCACGAGTACATCTATGTAATGAATAATTATTCTATATGTTTCTTTGAGATCAAGGAGATACTGAATCTACAGTGAGATCAGTGTCTAGGGTCGCAGTGACATGTAACTAGATGAGTTAATAGACACTAACTGATCACTGCAGACTCACAAATCACCAACATCAAACGAGAAATTCTAAGTGTTTATGTTACGGCCCTACAGGGGCGCAACCGGGTTCTTCTCTGATGGTATTAGAGTTTGGAAATCCGGACCCAAGTTAGTAGAGGCTTTCAAGGGGTGTGTTCCGTAACGCAAGTTAAATTAAAGGGGGAGGGATACAAATGTTCCAATTTATATATATATTCACCACCACCATAAATAAATATATAACAGTTGCACAAGGGGGTTATTACTACACGATTATGTACAAGCTTGTCTTCCTCTGAAGACACAGGATGCTCCACAGTGCACACTTTGGGTAGCCCTGGTTCCTTCTTCCGTGGCCCACGATGAATCCTCTATGATTCTATTGGTGAATCTACCCTAGCCACAGGCCAGCCAAATCACAGTCCCACTGGGTGCTCTGTCGTAGAGGCCTTCAACCACAATCCAGCCTGTAGCTGGCAGGTACCGATCAGCTCCGCTGTGTAGGCCACTCCACGACCGATACTAGGGTTGCGAGCCCTAGGTAGGAGCCTCGTGTGATCCTGCTGATCACTCTCCTCACTAACCACCACAGTGGCTAGTCTCTTCCACCAGCCAGCCCGGGATAAGGCGATTCCCAACACTGCCACGTCACAGGCAGGCTAATACTCTCAACAGAGTTAGTCCGGAAGGTGACTCACAGCTTCTTCAGCAGACTCGTGAAGAGACCTTGGCTGCCTTGGGTAGACTGATCCATCGTCCAATACAGTAGTCCCAGGTTGACTCGGCAATCAAACACATCATTAATACTGGGACTAGGGAACCTCACTTACAGGCTTAGACACAAACGTCCACCTCTTCATTCCATAGATGGCGTTGCTGTCTAAGCACCACCTCACCAGAGGTCAGCAGTGGCTATGTTATGAGCTGACTAAGACGGGAATCCAGCACCTGTGGCCGGTATATCCCGTCCTCACTAGATGGCGTTGTCCATTTGGAGTGGGTTTCGGGAGCGGACTCACAGATGGCGTTGTCGTCACTGCTCCGTGCTCCGACGCTGGACTCGGGTCCGTAACACCTCCCCACCAAAAAGAATTTGGCTTGGGTTTCTATAAAAGAAAAGACAAACCAAATTAATACGTGGGGACAACTCCAAATAGACTCACATAAACTATGAACTGGAGTGGCGAGGATGTCTTGTCCGCAAGACTGTCCTAATGGGAAACTCTGGCACAAAGGAAACTTGAAGATGGTAGGCAATGACCTGCCTGATGTGACTTCCCACACCTTCACTGAGATGTTAATCAGGGGCATAACCATCTCACGTGCTTCGAGTAAGGCTCGGTACAGACGCGATCGGGGGTGAATCGACACCTCCCTGTGTCGTGGCACCGTTGATGGCTGGTTACAGACGGCATTTCTGGTACCGGTCCGGTAGTCCTTCAGGGAGACGGGAACCTGGAATACAGGGGTCTGATAATTTAGAGTAACAGCGATTGTTGTTAATTCAGTATTTACAGCATACTCGTTCACTAGGCCCACACCTAGTCCCAACAGGGCTGCTTGTACTTTGAAGATTGTGTTCGCTCTGCCACCGTCAGGTCGACCAACGTTCCGTATAACGCTGAATCCAGGCTCAGCAATCACACGGGGGGTGTCAACCTGTCGGAAACAGTTACTCATAATATCACATCTCATACCTCATGTATCCACCATCACCTTCCAGGTCCCTTCTTCGACTGCAACACTCACAGTGCAAGTCTCCAATCCCTGGGGTCTCTTCATGATGTTCATGGGAGCCATCATCTGTCGGATCGTCCACTGGTCCTTACTTAGAACACACACGAGAACAAAACAAAATACTGCCAAGAAACATTTGGCTAACTTAGGGATAAGTTTCATGAGCCTGTAATGTCCACAGCCGGCTATATCCATTAGCCTAGTTTGGACCGAAGGGGACACTAGAACCTTCGCACATACCTCTGACGTCTGGGGAATCTCTGGCCGGTTCAATGAACGTTATACCTTACCATACCGCAAGTACTCAGGTGCCTTCACTCCAGACTCTTGGGTATCCGTGGGTGTTTGTACACGAGGCCTCTCTTCTTGCTCAGTCGCTTCTGTCACCATAACCTCATGCTTCTTGTCGGGAGAAGAATCAGGAGACCCTGTTGGAATGCTGTCTATCTGTTGGCTAGAGGAAGGATTAAACAGGTTATATAATTCCATGTCTGTGTGTACCTGGATATTACCAATGCCTGCTGTTACCTCAGACCCTCTTGCTGTTTTGGCTGACTCTTCCACAATCTTGGGATGAATGTTGTTCCAATCTGTCACCAAGTCGTTGGCTAGTATCACGTCAATCCCAGCTATAGGCAAGGTATCAACTACTGTCAACGCACATGTGCCGCTGAAGTAAGGTGAGTCTAGATGTACCGGCACTAAGGGGGCAACGTACCGCGTCATAGGAAACCCGACCAGGACAACTTTTTGTCTCCCTTCTATACTCACTCCCTCGGATAACGAGTTTCTCACGATCAGGGACTGGGCTGCTCCACTATCTCTGAGCACTACAACTGATCTACCAGTATGATCACTCGATACATACCCGCCTGAAGTGTGAGGGGCAAACAATCTTGGTCCTTCCTGACTAGTCATCAGAGACTGGGTTCCCTCTGGTGGTGTTACACAGCCCATCAGCATCACCTCCCTACGTGGACCGCTACCTCTTCTGCCTCGGCACATGGCAGCAACATGCCCTTTCTGCCCACAAGTCCAACACACTACCTTCCTCCTCGGACTGCGGTGTTTCGGACTGCTAGAACTAGTCCTTCAAAGGCTACTTGGGAGCGTCTTCACAGCGCTTTGTGGGACGGGTCTCTCTTCGTCTTGACGAGGTTTGCCGAACAGACGTGGGTAATTCCTAGGGACATACCTAGTGGAAGACTGATGCGTCAAGATGTATTCTTCAGCCATAGTGGCTGCTGCACTTAAGGTCTCTACCTGTTGTTCTTCTAGGTATGTTTTCAGATCCCCTGCCAGGCAGTCTTTGAAGTCCTCTAACAGTATGAGCTTCTCGAGGTCTTCTTTGGTCTCCACCTTCTGAGAAGCACACCACTCTTGAAAAAGCCGTTCCTTGATGGTCGCAAATTCGGTGAACGTGTGCTCCGAGGTCTTTTTCTGGTTTCTAAACTTCTGCCTGTAAGCCTCAGGTACCAATTGGTAAGCCATGAGCACTACCTTCTTCACCTTGTCGTAATCGCCAGAGTCATCAAGGGACAACGTGGAGTAGGCAATTTGGGCCTTCCCAGTCAAGACGGACTGTATTATGATGGCCCAATTTTCCTTTGGCCACTCCAAAGAGGCTGCGACTTTCTCGAAGGCTGCGAAGAACTTCGAAACTTCCTTCTCGTTGAACTTCGGGACCATTTTGATGTTCCTTACCAGATCGAAACTACTTGTGTCCGTTGTTTGCCTCTGACCACCTAATCGCAATACTTCTAACTCATTTTGTCTCTCTTTTTCCTCTCTGTCTCGTCGTTCTTGCCTGTCTCGCTCTTCTCTTTCTCTTTCTCGTTTAATTCTAAACGCCTCATCTCCATTTCTTTCTTTTAATTCTCGTTCTAATTCTAATTTCTTCCATTCTATAACACGATTTATTTCCATGGCACGCATTTTGACAGTTAGGAAGCTTATATTCGGCTCACCTGCATCACTGTCAATGTCACTGCCCTTATCTTCCTTTTCAGTGGAAGCTACTTTCTCACTTTCTTTTGTAATTTGTGCCTCGCTTTCCCGTTTTTCCTCGGCCTTCAAATGTTTGTGAACCTTGGACAAGATCTCAACACGGGAATCACTTGCACATAATTTAATCTCCAGAAAGGCACTCACTAACACAAGTTCTTGCTTTCCCAGATATTTCAATCTGGCAAGACAGTCCTCCTTGTTCAGAAAAGCCTGAACATCGTCCAGATCGTCGATGGTCACTTTTTCTGCCATTGTCACTTAAGTGGTGCACGAGCACTTAACACATCGCTTCACTTTAGCACTTAACACACCGAGCACTGTACTACGCCAATATTGCACTTTATCACACCTAACACCTCACTTGCTAATGTTGCACGTAATCACACCGGGCACCTCACACTACAATATTGCACTAAAGCACAGCGAGCACCGCACAGGACGTACAACATCCAAATAACTATAAACGGGGGGAATTATTTACATGGGATTGCGCTACCTCACCACCCCTGTCAAACATACTTGACAAGGGGTCGGATCCCGCTGGGGATGCCAATTATGTTACAGCCCTACTGGGGCGCAACCGGGTTCTTCTCTGATGGTATTAGAGTTTGGGTATCCGGCCCCAAGTTAGTAGAGGCTTTCAAGGGGTGTGTTCCGTAACGCAAGTTAAATTAAAGGGGGAGGGATACAAATGTTCCAATTTATATATATATTCACCACCACCATAAATAAATATATAACAGTTGCACAAGGGGGTTATTACTACACGATTATGTACAAGCTTGTCTTCCTCTGAAGACACAGGATGCTCCACGGTGCACACTTTGGGTAGCCCTGGTTCCTTCTTCCGTGGCCCACGATGAATCCTCTATGATTCTATTGGTGAATCTACCCTGGCCACAGGCCAGCCAAATCACAGTCCCACTGGGTGCTCTGTCGTAGAGGCCTTCAACCACAATCCAGCCTGTAGCTGGCAGGTACCGATCAGCTCCGCTGTGTAGGCCACTCCACGACCGATACTAGGGTTGCGAGCCCTAGGTAGGAGCCTCGTGTGATCCTGCTGATCACTCTCCTCACTAACCACCACAGTGGCTAGTCTCTTCCACCAGCCAGCCCCGGATAAGGTGATTCCCAACACTGCCACGTCACAGGCAGGCTAATACTCTCAACAGAGTTCGTCCGGGGGGGGGGGGGGTGACTCACAGCTTCTTCAGCAGACTCTTGAAGAGACGTTGGCTGCCTTGAGTAGACTGATCCATCGTCCAATACAGTAGTCCCAGGTCGACTCTGCAATCAGACACGTCATTAATACTGTTACTAGGGACCCTCACTGACAGTCTTAGACACAAACGTCCACCTCTTCATTCCATAGATGGCGTTGCTGTCTAAGCGCCACCTCACCAGAGGTCAGCAGTGGCTATGTTATGAGCTGATTAAGACGGGAAGCCAGCACCGGTGGCCGGTATATCCCGTCCTCACTAGATGGCGTTGTCCATTTGGAGTGGGTTTCAGGGGCGGACTCACAGATGGCGTTATTTTGACACTGCTCCGTGCTCCGACGCTGGACTCGGGTCCGTAACAGTTTATATAAGATTAAATTTAGCCTAATGTACAGTTCTTGCTGCACAAGTATTTTAGGCTATGCAATGATAATAACTAAATTCCTAACCTAACTAAATTCTAGATAAAATAAAGAACGGAGTATATGAGTCAGTCGCTATAAATGCAGTCAGTGGTATGCTTTAGTGAGTACAGATTTAACTTGCACTCAGCTGACCCTAACTAATGTTTCCTAATCTACCTAAGTAGAGGGTAAATGCGAATTATATACATTAGGTTAGAGTACTATAACTTCTCTGAAAGTATAACTAAACACATATAGCAACCTAAAGATTCTAAATGAGTAATAAACCTATTTGGTTTATATACGTTAAGTTGCAGTACTATATCTCTCTGGAGCTATAATTAAGTACATGATAACTTATATGAAGACTGAATGTGGTCAATTATTACTGTCGAGAAAAGTTCTGGGTCTACAGTGGGTCAATGACATGTGTCGCTGTGACGTGAACCGGTTTAGGCTACTAGTCACTGATTTATTCACTGAGATCCATAGAAACTAACTCGGCTAGTAATAACTGTACCAGACTCAATCTGGAGAAAAATAAGATGAGTTTATTCTATTATGAGAAACAATTTGTTTCATTACTAATAGTCTTCTGGTGAATGTTCACTTACAAGCTGTTCCAAAGTTCAATTTTGCTTCTGCTAAGATACTTCTCCAAACTGTCTCTAAGAGGCTTGTGGGCAGAGACAAGAAAGCAGAGGGAGCTCAAACAAAACTGATACAACCCTGCAGGTGTATCATATTAAATGGATTACTAAATCCTAGTCCAGACGACTTGATATAAATGCAGTCTTCTCTGGAAGACTTACCTAAGATACTATAAATGCTGTGTTTTCTAGAAGACTTACCTAAGGTATGATAAAGGCGATAAGATGTTATGAAATGTTATGAAATGTTATCAAATGCTATGAAGACTGAATGTGGTCAATTATTACTGTCGAGAATAGTTCTGGGTCTACAGTGGGTCAATGACATGTGTCGCTGTGACGTGAACCGGTTTAGGCTACTAGTCACTGATTTATCCACCGAGATCCATAGAAACTAACTCTGCTAGTACTAATTGTACCAGACTCAATCTGGAATTAATGTTGGTTGTCAGCTGGGATAGGCTTCCTCAGGTTCAAGACTCTACCTGTAAGTAAGCAGCCTCCTGTTGAATTCAACAAGTTCATTCCATGCTGGCTTGTAGTTCCAGTAATGAACAGATAATAATGGCCTGCCCCTACTAATAGATCTACATTGGTGAGGTGGTCAGACTTTATCTTGGAGTCAGCCAACTTGATTCTATTTTTCTGTAAAAAAATTGGCTGTGTCCCTTAGACCTTAGACATTCATGTCAAGAGGGATGTGATTAACTACTATGGCTTTAACAGGACGGACATAACCGCCTAGGCGTACTAGTGGTTGTACTACTTCAAATTCTTGAGGTCCAGTATCTGCCAGGAATCCTGATATGTTCAATGTCACCTTACACAAGGGTTTAAGTTTCAGTTTGTTAGCTGCTTGTTGAGTGATGAACGTTCTCTGGGATCTTTGGTCGAATAGACCTCTTGTAGTGATTCTAGAATTCTTACTATTTAATTGTAGTTGTGCAGTGGGTAATACGGCATTATTACGAGACTTGGTGTTAAGCACCTTAACCTCCTGTCGTACTTTACAACACTGCACAATGGTGGAAGTATCCTGTTCCACCTGGAGTTTTGGTGATTTTGGCCTATCAACCCCACACAATGCTGAATGATGTTGATCCTGATGGCACCTGTTACATCTGTGTAATGGGGTGGTGCATGTATTAGGATCGTGTTGCAACAAGCACCTGGTGCACTTGTGCAATTCCGTGAGGCGCTTTATCCTAGAAACGCGATCAGGAAAATTTTGACACTGATAAATAGTATGACTCTTGGCAAAAGAGACAGCATCTCCTTCCTGTAGTAGATGTTGGAGTCACTAACTTGGGTGACGTATGGGCTACAGGTTTAGAAGGGCTGATAGTGTAGATACATACTGTAGTATTCTTCCATCTGAGAGTGGAAGCAGCGGTTTTAAACTTATTAGGCTGTTTGGAGATTCCTTTGGATTTGACTGTTTTATCAGTGGTTGATTTGTCAGTATCACATATTTTCTCATGAGCTCTCAGTCGATTAACTGTTATCCTTAATCCCTCAAAAATCTCATCTAGGGATAGGCTGTTTGTTCTATAATGGGAACAGATAGATGTTAGAATCTCCTTAGGAAACTTACTCTGTATTTCTAATTTCAATACCCACTCTGCTTTAGGTACATCTGCTTTGACACCTACTGCTTTAACTTGAGACTCTACCTGGAGCCTAAATTCTTGTAGAGCTTCAGGAGTGGTATCTGGTGTAGGTATCGCTCTTAACTTATAATAAAGATTAGCAATAGCAATTTCTTTATTCCTGTAACTAACTTCTAGTAACTGAATAGCAGTATCGTAGTCCTCATCACTAATGACTAGGTGTTCGACAACTCTGCCTTTGCTTCACCCTCTAGGGTACTTTGCAAATAGAGGAATTTATTAGGCTTGCTAATAGATTTCTTGGAATTTACTAAGGAGTCAAATGTTTTCCAATATCATTCGAAATTCTCATCATCTCTACCATGGAAGTGAGGGAGATCAATTGTAAGAAGACGAACTTCCTGGAGTGTCTCCTGTTTATTAGTTTCACTTGTGGTTAGAGTATTTTGAGAAACTGAGTTGCTCTGCAATTTTTCTAGAAATTGTGTTAATCTATTTAGATGATCTTGGGTACCCTCCTCAAACTTCTCCATATCGGCATGGAAGGTATCTAGTTGATCCGGCTCAGCATTCTGTTGCATGAGGACTCTGAGATAGTCATCTGCAGCATCATTTGTTATTTGCAACTTTTGCTTGGCCGTCTCTGAGATTTTCTAATACTTTGGCTGTGGCACCTAATTGTACCAGCTGATCACACTTATTCAACTGTCTAGTCACATGGCCTTTGTGACTCGTGTATGATCTAAAATATAATAAGCAGTTGCTGGACATTTCTTCTGGTGCACTGCCTGTGGATTTTGGGTTAGTTGATGCCATGGTTTGGTAATGAAAATAACTGGGGTTCTGATTTCTATATACGTGGAACCAGTACGATCATTAATAGCCTAATATCTGATTCTTTAGTTAGGCTATGTGAATCCTACCTCACGTAAGGGTTAGCTTACCTACCTAATAGTAAACAGCTAATATTTGAATGGTATTTCAGTGTGTCTACAGGAATTCCTCTGCTTAGCTCCTCATAATCGGCTTTGGATGGGTAGTGACACTTCAATAACACTCAAAATGTACCCAGTAAATATATAATATGGTATAAAAACACAATTTGTGTAAAATAATGATAAGTCCTATCCTGACTTGGGTTTGCACAATAATAAATGTTGACTAGGCTGTACTGCCTTGTACAATGCTAGTCCACTAGTAATCCTACCTAACTAGGTTGGCTAGTAATAATGAGCTAGGCTCGAGTTGTACACTAAGAAGTACAATTCCAGTCTAAGAATTCTATTCTACATGGATTGGCATAAATGCTATAATACTACTGATGTGCAAATTCAGGATAGTGCTATTTTTTGGCTTTTTATAATTTTTGAGTTATATAGAGTATATACAAGTGATTATATATGTATGACAATTATTCTACTACTATAAATGATTATATATGTGGCAGATATTTTACTGCCGTAATTCGAAATGTGTGGCAGGTATGCTGCCATGAAATCTATGAGTAGCAGATATGCTGCCGTAAATTCTATGAGAGTGACATATGCTGCCGTAAATTCTATGAGTGACATATGCTGCCGTAAATTCTATGAGAGTGACATGCTGCCGTAAATTCTATGAGTGGCAGATATGCTGCCCTAAATTCTATCCTAGCACCTGATAATACTCCCAAATTAAGGAATATAATGTTATCAGGGATGAAAAATGATTAATGAATTGTAGATAGCCTAACTTCTAGCTATATTCTACTAATTATACTAGTTCGTAATTATAGTCTAGTTGACTAGACTATCTAGGTTCGAAGGACCATAAAATATGGGGAAATCTGGCTCCAGTATAATACTGATAAAATGTATAATTTTAAGAACGAAAAATAACGATAATTCTAAGATAGCTCGAAGGACCAGAATGAGTAATGAAATGAGAAAATCAGTGGCTTATAGATCTATGATTATATGTGAATAAATTCTATTAAGCAATGACAGTGAATTATATAATTCTAGAGCCAGCCTCCCATGACACATTTTGGGGTGGGTATTCTATAAGATTAATCTATGTGTAACATGTATTATGCAATAATAATAATAAGTATAATACGTACACACATAGATAATGAGTAAATTATGGAATGCAAGAAATACTACTGCCATGTAAAGATTAATATGCATAAAAGGCAGTATCAGATATATATAAATATAGGGACTCTGAATAATAAGATACTATCTACAATGACAACTGATTAAATCTCAGCTGTGACAGAGGGACGTAGATGCAGTCCACTGTACGCCAGTCTGGAAAAAGTTTGAGATAGTGATACTTGGAGCACGTGAGGGTCTGGTGGTCAAACACTTCTTCAAGGGTGTTGCACCATGCTGCAATATTGATAATTCCGTAATTTCCACCCCAAACTAGTATTCACACACATAAGGTAATATCTAAATATTTGGAGGGAAAAAAGTGGCACTCACGTGAGAATATTTGGTACGTCCGCAGCGTCACGACATGGCCACCTATATTAGCTAATCTTTGAGCTCAATAAATTAAACTAAGAGGTATAAATGCCTGCCGAACTGGTGTCTGTGATTCTGGTAAGCTGCGTCCTCAGTCCAACATCTAGGGATGTAAGGATGCTGTCTGTATGGTAAGATTTGTTGGACCGCTTCGGAGCGCTGGCACGCTTGTTGATCGAATATGGCGAGAGTCCTCTCTCCTCCTTCCCGAAAGTCGCGCATGCGCGTTAGCTCACTGAGAGGGTTCGAGCATAAATTATATTTATTTATTAAAGTTAAATAGGGAAGGGGGCATTTATGAACACTCATTATATTTTATGTGGTGATGTTTAATTTTCACAGTGCAAGTCAGTTAATATAGACTGCACAAATAAAACAATACTTGTTTGGTGGTGGAAATGATGTTAGATTATGATATTATTTACTGGAACAGCGATTAAGCTTGGTAAAGAAATTCCAGTAAACTGTTGTATACTAAAAGTAAACCTAATACTAAATAATTATCCCAAATAAAGGAAAGTAAATGGTTACATCTGTGTTAGATCTACAGGTATGTGGAAATTTAGTCTCCGTGAGTGGCTGACGCAACACTACACAATTCTAGGAGAAATTACATGATGTTCCACAACCTAATACAGTAAATTCTATAATACTAAACTACATATTAGTAGTGTTAGTTAATTATTACGCTTAATACAGGAAATCCATCCTGTTGTATTAAGGATTAGTAAATGAATATTAGATGTGTATGAAGCCTAATACAGGAAATTCGTCATGTTGTATTAGGGATGAGAATAACTGTTGGAAATTTCCAACAATGACAATCATCACTTTAATGATCAAAATTGCAGATATTTTACAGCATATGATCTAAACAATGTATTAACACATAATCACAATATCTCTGTAATCAACTTGAACGTTAGATCTCTAGGTAAACACTTCGATGATGTTAGTGCCTTGATTGAAACTATTGACAACAAATTATCTTTTATTATACTCACTGAAACATGGTTAAAAGAGGATACTACTCAACTCCTTAACATGCCTAACTACTCAGCAATTCACAACTGTCGTCAAATTCAGAGAGGTGGTGGTACTGCTCTTTACTACCACCAAGAACTAACATGCTTAAAAGTAATTAGAACTAGAGACTGTTGTGGGAGTATATCTTCGCCAGTTTCAGAGTCAAGGGTGCTGAGTCTGTCCTGTCTGTGGGTGCAGTCTATAGAATTCCTAACACTGATGTGTCCGAATTCAACTCAAACCTTAGATATCTAATACTAGATAACAGACTGAACAAAAACCATCTTATTATAGCAGGGGACTTTAATATTGACCTCTGCAAGCCTGAACACCCTACTGCTGTTAGCTTCCTCAACTGTGTGAATTCCTGCTTCCTCATAACCTTAATCACTAGACCTACTAGAATCACTGATAGTACTGCCACGACTCTAGATCACATCTGGACAAACATAACCTCTCCGCTTACTTCAGGTATAATCACCGATAGCACTACAGACCATTACCCCACATTTCTCTTAACTAACATTAGCAAACCACCTCTAGAGTCAAGGGAATCAAGCTTTAGGCTGCACAATGTAACTGCTATAGGCAATTTTATAACTGCTGCTGCTAATGTCAACTGGGAGTCCGAGTTAGGTAACATAGGGGACATCAACCTAGCAGTGCAATCTTTTCTCCAAAAAACTCTCAGCCTTTATAACACCCACTGTCCTATGCTAACGAAACAAGTCACAACCAAAAGGCTAAACAATCCTTGGCTTACAAAGGGAATACTTAAATCCATTAATAAAAAACATGACCTTGAGAAGAAGTATATGTTAGGAACCGTCTCCAAAGAATTCTCAAAGAATTACTCATTATTGCTATCTAAAATAATTTGACGCGCCAAAACTAAATACTACGAAGATAAATTTACCCAAATAAAGAGCAACATTAAAAAAACTTGGAGCACAATTTCACAAATATTGGGATCAAAGAAGATTTTAAATAACAAACCAACACTCCTGTCCAATAACGATGGTCAGCTTTCAGCCTCTGATTCTGCTATTGAGTTCAATTGGTTCTTCTCTTCCATTGGGTCATCCCATGCAAATGATATTCCATCTTCCAGTACTGATGTTAAGGACTATCTTACAGGTAACTATCCAGTCTCTGTACCTAGAGCCTACAAATTCCACTGATGTTAATGAGATAATCCTTTCCCTTAAAACCAAGTCTAATGCCCTTGAGGAGATACCAACTTTAATTTACAAAAAAAACTCCAGATCTTTAGCCCCTGCTATTGCATTGCTCTTCAACAAGTCACTTTAACTCCAAACCTTTCCAGACATTCTAAAAAAAGCGAGAGTAACCTCTGTCCACAAATGTGGTGATTTCACAGATGTTAACAACTACAGACCTATATCAATCCTGCCTAACTTGTCAAAAATATTTGAAAAACTAATCTACAAGCAGCTTTACTCTTATCTAACCACACAATATACTTCGCTCTTGTCAATATGGCTTCAGACCCCAAAAAAGCACTAACGATGCACTTATTGTTATGATTAACTTGATTCATGCAGCTCTTGATAAAAATGAGTTCCCTGTTGGGTTATTTGTGGACCTGTGTAAGGCTTTTGACACTGTCAACCACCAAAACCTTCTTCTCAAATTACATCATTATGGAGTCAGAGGACACTCCTCTGACAGGCTTAGGCTACTAAGCCTGTCAGTAATATACTGACAGGCTCCAGTATGTTTCTGTGAATAATTCAATTTCTCCCACCCTACCCATCAACATCGGTGTTCCTCAGGGCAGCATACTTGGCCCTCTCCTCTTTCTCATCTACATTAATGACCTTCCGAATGCCTCCCACCACCTCAAACCAATTATATTTGCTGACGACACAACCTTCATTTACTCCAGTCCTGACCCCCTAGCTCTAAATGCCACAGTGAATACTGAGCTAGATAAAGTCCATCTTTGGCTAACTACCAACAAACTCACCCTTAACATTGACAAAACTTTCTATATTATGTTTGGCAATAAATCCTCTAATCAAATAAATCTCAGGATAAACAATACCCAAATTTGTAACAAAATACATGGCAAATTCCTTGGTGTTCTCATTGACCACAAGCTGAAATTCCAGCGACACATTCTAAATATATCAAAAAAAGTTTCAAAAAATGTTGGCATTCTTTCTAAGATCAGATATTATGTACCTCGCCCTGCCCTGGTAACGCTCTATTACCCCTTCATCTATCCATATCTCAGCTATGGTATTTGTGCTTGGGGTTCTACTACCCAAAATCATTTACGTCCTCTAATTACTCAACACAAAGCTGCTATTAGAACAATATCCAACTCTGGCCCCAGACATCACTCATTACCCCTACTCAAATCTCTGAATATGTTAGATATTAAGTCACTGCACATTCTCTCATGTGTATTATACATATATAAAACGCTGAACTGTAATGCCAATCCCGACCTCAAAAGCTTCATTGAAGGTTGTAACAGAACCCATGAGAACCACACCAGAAACAAATACAGTTTTGATATTCCAAGAGTACGACTAAATCAAACTAGAAATGCTCTACAAATCAAGGGACCCAGAATGTGGAATGACCTTCCCAATCATGTTAAAGACTGTACCTCTCTCAACCAGTTTAGGATAAAAACTAAGCACTACCTAATAAATTCCCTGTATCCTACCTTACCCCTATATTGTCAATCCATGTCTTTTTTTAAATAACGCTGTCTATCGACCTAATTGTATTTGTGCTCCTTTTCTGCCATGTTCCCCCCTTTTTTATTTGTTCTCAACACATTTTATACTTTAATCTAAATTAGTATTAAACTTTAGTCTTTAATGTTTTTCCAGCCCGAAACGCTTTGCGTAAAAGGGCCTTTAGGCATTGTATGTACTAGCTCTATCTATAAATCTATCAATTTTTGTAAAACCTCTTGTATGTATGTACTTTACCTGAATAAACATTTATTTATTTATTTATTTATTTATTTATTTATACTGTTGCACACAGTGGTGATTACTGTTACACACGGCTGTGCTTACTGTGTCACACAATGGTGCTTACTGTTGCACACGATGGTGCTTACTGTTGCATACAGTGGTGCTAACTGTGGCACACGGCGGTGCTGTTTCACACGGCGGTGCTTACTTTTGCACATGGTTGTGCTTACTGCTGCACACAGTGGTGCTCACTGCTATACACAGTGGTGCTTTCTGTTGAACACTGTGGTGCTTACTGTTACACACGGAGGTGTTTACTGTTACACACAGTGGTGCTTACTGTTATACATGGTGGTGATTACTGTTGCAGTCAGCGGTGCATACTGTTGAACAGTGCTGCTTACTGTTGCACACGGAGGTGCATACTGTTACACACAGTGCTGCTTACTTTTACACACAGTGGTGCTTACTGGTACACACAGTGGTGCTTACTGGTACACACAGTGGTGCTTACTGGTACACACAGTGGTGCTTACTGTGGGAAAACTCGACTCATATAATTCATTTAAATTGATGCTAAATTGCGATAGCTGCGAAGGACCACCACTTTTAAAAGGAAAACTGGAAACTGGGTACAGCAAGTGGTGTACTATCTTGAATATTAAAGGAACTGTAATTTATAAATCAAATCTTTTCACTCAAAATGGGGGTTATATGTCAAAAGACTACTGTATCGCTGACATCATTTTAGTGTGGTTCGTTCATTGAAGTAAATGAAATGCGTAATTGCAAAATTGGGCAATAATAATTAGAGGCGAATGGGCCTCAAGATACTACGATAGACTAGTTTTACTGCTAATGGTTAGTAACATGGATCTCAATGGGATATCATTAAAATGTCTACGATATTAGTATCTCTACAATAACAATTAACAGCTTAGATATGAAATTAAGCGAGATGAAATCGGTTGTAACACTCCACTGATGGACGTATTGCGTTGGACAAATTGTTGCACGAGAAGGTGAGGAAGCCTAGCACCTCGCTTGACGTGGACCCGGTTGCTGCAAGGCAAGTAGACTATAAAAGCCATCTACCTGATTATTAATAATATATCCTAAATTAAAGGAAATAATCCTACTGAATATAGCAATCACTGTAGAATTTGTCTACAGGCATTAATGCAATCTTTATTTCCATATAAATTAAGAATATTGCTAAAGAAGAGACGTTCTGGATATTTGTTGTAATTAAATGGCCTAACGACAACTAGTCGAAATGTTAAATGTGCACACAGTATAACAAATATAAAAATTTACAGTTGCAGAGCCGCGTGTCCGTTGGTGGAGAGAACTATACAATCCTTCGTCCTCATCTTCTGTGTGAAGGACGTTGACCTCGGATTTGGTATCACTCTGGTTCCAAGACACGGTTATCTTGAGATGATTTCGGGGCTTTTTAGTGTCAACGCGGCCCGGTCCCGCGGGGACACGGCTATTGATTGCCAATTTAACGTGGCAACGCTCTGGTAAATGTATGAACGAATAATTAAACTAAGCAAATGCTTTGGTATGGCGGCGTCTCTCTCTTGCACGCTGCTATGGCGTCGCTCCTCGGAGTCGGGCAGCAAGCAAGTGACGCTCTCGTTCCTCCCTCCCAGGCTGTGCAACGCATGCGCAACCTGTTCAAAGTATTCTCGAGCTTAAAGTATTTTATTTTACTTGCAATTAATTGGGAAGGCAAGGACTGGCGACAAGTGATTATGTCACTAAATAATGTATTAAGGTGCAATATATTTTTGCACAATGCAAGTCAGCTTATTAGGACTGAATTAAATAAATATCATATGAATTGCATTAATTTGCAATATTTTCCACTGTAGTTGTTAATACACCTAAATGAACGAAATCAGTAAGCAATAAAATGCTACGTAAATAATCAACTAAATAAATGATCAGCCTTAGTGAGAGAACGTAATTAACTAAACTTTGTTTAGATGCAACTAAATGTGGTGAGATTCATGTTTTAGCCTGAAGCTACCTCCCGGCGTCATTGGGACTGTGGGAAGAATTTGGCAAATATTGCGTCGCAATAGAAACATTAATTGAATTAGTTCTACAAATTAGTAGAGTTAGTAATTACTATGGGTAATACAATAATGATGTATTGTAATACAAGAAATGATGTATTAGTGTTGGAAATTTCCAACACTTACTGTTACACACAGTGGTGCTTACTGTTACACAGAGTAGTGTTTACTGTTGCACACAGCGGTGCTTACTGTTGCACACAGTGGTGCTTACTTTTATACACAGTGGTGCTTACTGTTATACACAGTGCTGCTTACTGTTGCACACGGAGGTGCATATTGTTTCACACAGTGGTGTTTACTGTTACACACAGTGGTGCTTACTGTTACACACGGAGGTGCTTACTGTTATTGTTACGGACCTGAGCCCAGCGTCCGAGCACGGAGCAGTGACGACCGCGCCATCTGTGAGTCAGCTCCCGAAACCCCCTCCAAATGGACGACGCCATCTAGTGAGGACGAGATATACCAGCCACGGGGGCTGGTTTCCCGTCCTGATCAGCTCATAACACAGCCGCTGCTGGCCTCTGGTGAGGTGACGCTTAGACAGCAACGCCATCTATGGAGTGGATAGGTGGGCGTTTGTGTCTAAGCCTGTGAGTGAGGTGCCCTAGAGTGTAACAAGTACTGATGACGTGTCTGATTACAGAGTCGACCTGGGACTGCTGTAATGAACGTTGGATCAGTCTACCCAAGGCAGCCGTAGAACCTCCACGCATTTGCTGCTGAAGCTGAGAGTCACCCCCCCCCCCCCCCGGATGAACACTGCTGTGTTAACCTGCCTGTGACGTGGCAGTTGAGGATTTTGTCGTACCCGGGACTGATTGGTGGAGAAGACTAACCACTGGGGTGTTGTGGTGAGGAGAGTGATCTGTGTAATAACACGAGGCTCCTGCCTAGGGCTCCCAACCCTAGTATCGGTCGTGGAGTGGCCTACGCAGCGTTGCTGATTGGAACCTGCCAGCTAAAGGCTGGATTTGTGGTTGACGGCCTCCACGACGGTGCACCCAGTGGGACTGTGATTTGGCTGGCCTGTGGCCGGGGTAGACTCGCTGGGAGAATCTAAGGATTCGTCTAAGGCCACAAGAAGAGAACCAGGGCTACTCGTCTTGAGCACCGTTAAGCAGAGCATCCTGTGTCTTCGGAGGAAGACAAGTGATTGTAAATACGTGTAGTTATAGTAACAGCATGTGACTGTTTATATATTTATTTATTGGTGGTGGTGAATATATATTTATTTCTGAGCAGTTTTATCCCTTCCCCTTTAATTTACTTGCGTTACGGAGCACACCTCTTGAAAGCCACTACTAGCTTGGGGCCCGATACCCTAACTCTACTAACATCAGAGAAAGAACCCTGTTGCGACCCCAGAGGGCCATAACAGTTATACATGGTGCTTACTGTTGCACACAATGGTGTTTACTGTTGCACACAGTGGTGCATACTGTTACACACAGTCGTGTTTACTGTTGCACACAGTTGTCCTTACTGATGCACTCAATGGTGCTTACTGTTGCACTCAACGGTGCTTACTGCTGCACACATTGGTGCTTACTGTTACACACGGCGGTGCTTACTGTTGCATACTGTGGTGCTTACTGTTGCACTCGGCAGTGCTTCCTGTTGCACACAGTGGTGCTTACTGTTGCACACGCCGGTGCTTACTGTTGCATACTGTGGTGCTTACTGTTGCACACGGCAGTGCTTCCTGTTGCACACAGAGGTGCGTACTGTTGCACACTGTGGTGCTTACTGTTGCACACTGCGGTGCTTACTGTTACACACGGTGGTGTTTACTGTTACACATAGTGCTGCTTACTGTTACACACAGTGGTTCTTACTGTTACACACGGTGGTGCTTACTGTTACACACGGCGATGCTTACTGTTACACACAGTGGTGCTTACTGTTGCACACGGCGGTGCTTACTGTTGCACACAGTAGTGCTTACTGTTGCATACTGTGGTGCTTACTGTTACACACGGCGGTGCTTCCTGTTGCACACAGAGGTGCTTACTGTTGCACACACAGGGAGGGAGGGAGGGAGCCGGTCGGCCGAGCGGACAGCACACTGGACTTGTGATCCTGTGGTCCTGGGTTCGATCCCAGGCGCCGGCGAGAAACAATGGACAAAAGTTTCTTTCACCCAATGCTCCTGTTACCTAGCAGTAAAAATAGGTACCTGGGTGTTAGTCAGCTGTCACGGGCTGCTTCCTGGGGGTGGAGGCCTGGTCGAGGACCGGGCCGCGGGGATACTAAAAAAGCCCCGAAATCATCTCAAGATAACCTAAAGATAACACGCCAGTGCTTACTGTTGCTCACAGGGGTGCTTACTGTTGCTCACAGGGGTGCTTACTGTTGCTCACAGGGGTGCTTACTGTTGCTCACAGGGGTGCTTACTGTTGCACTCAGCGGGGCTTACTGTTGCTCACAGGGGTGCTTACTGTTGCACTCAGCGGGGCTTACTGTTGCAAACGGCGGTGCTTACTGTTGCAAACGTAGGTGCTTACTGTTGCACACAGTGGTGCTTACTGTTGCACTCAGCGGTGCTTACTGTTGGACACAGTGATGCTTACTGTTGCACTCAGCGGTGCTTACTGTTGGACACAGTGATGCTTACTGTTGCACTCAGCGGTGCTTATTGTTGCACACAATGGTGCTTACTGTTGCACACGTCGATGCATACCGTTGCACACAGAGGTGCTTACTGTTGCACACAGAGGAGCTTACTGTTACACAAAGCGGGGCTTTCTGTTGAAAACGGTGGTGCTTACTGTTGCATAGAGCGGTGCTTACTGTTGCTCTCAGCGGTGCAAATGGGGGTGCTTACTGTTGCAAATTGCAGTGCTTTTGGTTGCACTCGCCGGTTCTTTCTGTTGTACAAATTGGTGCTTACTGTTGCAAACTTCGGTGCTTACTGTTGCTCAAAGCGGTGCTTACTGATGCACACATCGGTACCTACTGTTACAAACGGGAGGTGCTTACTATTGCACTCAACGGTCCGTACTGTTGCACACAGCTGTACTTACTGTTGCACTCAGAGGTTCTTTCTGTTGCACTCAGAGGTGCTTACTGTTCCCCTCAGTGATTTCTGTTGCACACAGCTGTGCTTACTGTTGCACTCAGAGGTGCTTACTGTTGCAAATGGCGGTGCTTACTGTTGCTAGCGGCGGTGCTTACTGTTGCACAAAGTGGTGCTTACTGCTAAATACGATGGTGCTTAGTGTTGAACACAATGGTTATTACTGGTGAACAACGAGGTGCTTACTGCTACACACAGCGGTGCTTACTGTTGAACGTCCGCACCATCACAAGGTCAACAACAGCAGTACTTACTGATGATACACTAAGTACTGCTGTAGTTGCCCTTGCAGTGGTCTTTAAGGTTTATTCACTAAGTACTGCTATTGATGCTATTGATGCCCATGTGATTGTGTGTAGGGATGGATATACAATGTCCAGCTGTTGTTGCCCTTGTGATGGTGCGGAGGGTAGATTCCCTAAGTAATGCTGTTGTTGCCCTTGTGATGGTGTGGAGGGTAGATTCCCTAAGTAATGCTGTTGTTGCCCTTGTGATGGTGCGGAGGGTAGATTCCCTAAGTAATGCTGTTGTTGCCCTTGTGATGGTGCGGAGCGTGTAAATATTAAGTACTGCTGTTATTTCCTTTATAGTGGTCTGTTAGGTGGACATACTACGCACCATTGTTGTTACAGTAAGTAAATAATAATTGTTTTAATTAATGAAATTGTTTTATGTATTATTTAAATGCAGAGGATTGGAAAATACTTTGTTTCAATTTTTATTATTATTTTATTATGTTAGGCGTATGTTTCACAGGTACTCCAGTACATAAAAAATATAAGTACAATTAACGTTCCATAGATAATTATTTATTATTTATAAGTATTCATTCAATGTTGCTAAGAATTAGAATATGAAAGTAAGACCTTTGACAATATGTTTTCTTTAGCATAATTTGCCCAAAAAGGTTATTATCAGCACACGTCTATTTATTGCACACAGGTTGGACCTACTATGTTAACATATGTTGCGAAAGGCTTCACAATCTTTCTGTCATTCGTTTTTCAGCCATACTTTTTATGAGGCACAAACACACCATAACATTGTCTCGTATTTGATAAGTTATGAACAGAAACAAAGCACAACTTGACTTACCTGGAGCATATCTAGAGAGGGTTCTGTGAAATCTTCTTCTCCCCGAGCCCGGCCTTAGGCCTATATTGAGATTATATTGAAATGATTTTGAGGATTAGCGTCCCTGCGGCCCGGTCCTCGACCAGGTCCTCCTTTTTGTTACACATCTCCTGGAAGCAGCCTGTAGTACCTCCCGGTACTACAGGCTGGTACCCGGTACCAGCCCGTAGTAATTGGTACCCGGGAGTTAGACAGCCTGTCTAACTCCCGGGTATCTATTTACTGCTAGATGAAAAGGAGCATCTGGGAAAAGAAACTCAACCAATTTATTTCCGCCTGCGCTATGGATCGAACCCGGAACCTTAAGACTTCGAATCTCGAGCGCTGCCCACTCAGCCGTCAGGCCTCGTGACAACTTGATCCATCAGGATGTTGCTTGGGACAATCAGCATTCCCACATATCCACTACAGCCTGGTTGGTCCAGTACTTCTTGCAAGGATTTATCTAATTGCCTCATGAATACATCCACCTTTGTTCCAGCAATATTTCAAATGCTTACTCGGGGGGATTGTTGAACAGTTGTGGACCTCTGATGTTCAGGCAGTGTTCTCTGATTGTGCCTATGACACCTCTACTCGTCACTGGTTCTATTCTCAATTTCCTTCTTTGTCTTTCTTTCCAGTATGTTGTTATTCTACTGTGCAAATTTGGGACCTAGCCTTCAAGTATCTTCCATATATATATGATACCTATCTAGTCTCCTTTCTAAACAGTACATTTTGAGAGGTTTGAGACGGTCCAAATAATTTAGATGTTTTATCGTTTCTATGCGTGCTGTATATGTTCTCTGTATTCCCTCTAATACAGAGATTTCTCCCGCTCTGAAAGAGGAAATGAATACCGAACAATACACACACAGATCACACTAACGTGATGCATCAAATGAACAAATCCACAATGGCCGTGACGAGGATTCGAACCTGCGTCCGGGAGCATCCCAGACACTGCCTTAATCGACTGAGCTACGACAGGGTTAAAAGGGTTGAAACCGAAGTTCTACTGAACTTGTCGTAGAACTAACCCTGTCGTAGCTCAGTCGATTAAGGCAGTGTCTGGGATGCTCCCGGACGCCGGTTCGAATCCTCGTCACGGCCCTTGTGGGTTTGTTCATTTGATGCATCACGTTAGTGTGATCTCTGTGTGTGATGATATAAGGGCGAAGAGGGAGAACGGCCTGTTGACATAGCTCGGGTGCATGGGGTGGGGGGGGGTTGTGTAAAAGCCGGGTTTGTGCCTCGGAGAGGCCACGGGATCCAGTAAGTTCAGTAGAACTTCGGTTTCAACCCTTTTAACCCTATCGTAGCTCAGTCGATTAAGGCAGTGTCTGGGATGCTCCCGGACGCAGGTTCGAATCCTCGTCACGGCCCTTGTGGATTTGTTCACCGAACAATACTCAAGATAGGTCAGCACCAGTGATTTAAATTTTATTAGCATTGCTCTGGGGTCTCTGGATTTGAATGTTCTCTTAATCCATACTGTCATTTTCCTAGCCGCTGCTATATTTGTTCGGTTATGTTCACAAATGTCAGGTTGTCAGACATAATTCCCAGATCTTATACATATTGCTTTATTTATATGATTGGGTCCTGTACCCTGTGTTTCGTTTAACTTCGTTTCAACCTTACCTAAGTACCAGGAACTTGTCACCTATTTAACATCATGTTATTTTCAGTTGCCCAATCGAAGACTTTATTAATATCTGCCTGCAGGTTTTCAGTATCTTCTACAGAGGAAATTTCCATGCTGATTTTTATATCGTCTACAAAAGATGATACAAAGCTGTGACTAGTATTTTTGTCTATATCCGAGATAAGGATGAGAAATAGCAGTGGTGCAAGGACTCTGCCCTGGCGTACAGAACTTTCCACTGCTCTTGAGTCATCTTATTTGATTGACCGTCACACACTGCTTTATGTTTGACATAAAGTTGAAAATCCAACGCCCCACTTTACCCGTTATCCCTATTGAACTCATTTTATGTGCTATCACTCCATGGTCACATTTGTCGAATGCCTTTGCAAAGGCTGTGTTTACAAAACCTGCATTTTGTTTTTCTTTTAATATTGGCTCTTGTGAATTTGTCATAGTGGTTGAGTAACTGTGACAGGCAGGATCTTCTCGCTCTAAATCCATGTTCTCCTGGGTTCTGCAGTTTATTATTTTCCTTAAAAATTGAAATTTTATTACAAATTCCTCTTTCAAAAGCATGTATTATGTCGATGTTAGTGCAACTGGCCTATAATATTTTGCAAAAGCTTTACTACCTCCCTTATGCAGAGGCGTTATATCTGCAGATTTAAGTGCTTCTGAGATCTCCCCTGTGTCCAGGTTCTTTCTCCATATTACCCTGAGCAGTCATGCTACATGTTACATTTCTTTATGAATATTGAATTCCATGAGTCAACACCAGGAGCTGAGTGCATGGGCATGTTGTTAATTTATCTTTCAAAGTCTTTCGAGTTCATGTTAATATCCGTTATTCTGTATTGGCGTGTGTAAACCTCACAGATAATTCCGAGGACACACCACAACACTAATATGTTTTATGTATCCCATGTGATGACTACTATAACATGCCATGCAAATTTTAGTACACACTGAAGAAAGGTCTAACGACATCATGTTTCACAAGGGAAATAAAACACTGTTACATGCTTCTAAGTCTTTAACAAATCACCACACAGTCTGGATACAACACAGTTCTAGATATTATACAAGACCTGTAAAATCCCCAGCTGTACCATGTTCTATACCTCAGCCAGACTGTTTCATGTTGTACATACCGTGAACACTGTGGAAAATTTCCACCATACCAGTATTATGATCTAGGAAATGAAGTGCATCTGAATTACATCTGAATCGTATCTGAATCATATCCGAATCTCCTAAGAATCCTACATCTGTATCGAATCATACATCTGGATATCATACGTCCATGACAGCACGACAATGGTCACGTCCGCCATTAAGCCTAGGGATGGCCTACATGACTTTGCTCATGGGCTCTCATGGATCTAGAACCTTATACAAGGAGCTGGCTTAATTCAAATTCAATGGGAACAGTATTTGACTTCCAGTGATGGTTATTTTAATCTGTAATAAAGAATCAATCTGTACTACAAGTACTATTAATAACCACTAAATCCTATTTAAACTGAACCTACAATCACGCTTTATCTCAAATTAATCGTCGTGACGAGAAATAATTAATCAATATTCATTGTTTGCCTTCCTCACTGAGTGAGGAAGGCAGCAGCAGCCTCGGAGAGCAAGCACCCACTAGCGCAACCCGTCCTCGACTCAAGTCCAATACATTCAGTGGTCAACCCCACAGACGCCTTCATAAATTTTAACCTGCTGTTCATTCAAAATTGGAATTTTTTCAAGTATAAATTAATATTATAATATATTAGCATATTGTGTATAAATAGGCATAGGTTAGGTTAGGTCAGTTGTTTAGGTTCTGTTGGCGATTATTTGTATTTGTAGTACGTGGGTGAAGCATTTACAGCGTTGTGGTTCGAACAAAATTCGTCAGTGAAGCACTTGTTCCGGATATGTTCGAACGTCAGCAGTTGTGAGTCATGTGTAAACCGCTTTTCATTCATTAACAGGGGGTTTGGCGGGTGCATGGAATCACTTTTGGATCTTTGTTTGGAGGACGGGCTGACTAGCGCTAGTGGCCCGAAGCACAGAATCTTTTGTTTACATATAGAGTGAACACGTGTGATGGTGTCTGTGACTATTAACAAAACTAACACCGCACAAACTAAATCTAAAATCTCAGTGATAGCTCCCTCAACTATAAACAGCAAATTTAAACAAATGCTACAAGTGAATTTATCCAACAGAATCGCTGTTATCTTATCAACAAAACACTGTGACTTATCTCATCCAGAGAGATATAAAGTTTAGCAATTTGTCAAATAAGCATCGGTTCTTAATTTTGGATAAGTATTAAGTAATTGTGGAGTGTAAATTGGCCAATTGCATATATATGACCTTAATATGTCCATATAAAATTGTTAATCATTATATTGCAGGGAAACTCTCCACTATAAATTAGGCCTCTATCTTAAGCTTTATAATCTAATCTGAATACATGTATAAATAATTTATCTGTATAAATTATCAATTACTATCATAGTTATCAGGTGATAATATTTGGTTGCCTATAATCTATATATCATATAAATCTTGCTCAAATAATTTAACTGGTTATTGTTATATTTACTAAGTATAATCCCATTTATTGGCTGGAACAATTCAAGAGCTAGGCTAGATTGTGAAGTGTTCAGCTCCTTTTGATGCTAGAACAGAACCAGGATTTACAGTCGTTGTACTGAGTTTTATCATTTAATCCATTGTATAAAATACAATGCTCTATGAGTCAAAATACCAACAGGTACATTGTGCTTTTTTCAATCAATAACCTTGTTGTGGGAAAATCTTCCAACAGGAATATACTAGGAATTCTCCTAGTTTATTAAGTGTTTATTTTAATGTCTTAGTTTATTAATTTATTTCTTAAATATTTATATCTTAATATAAGTGGTCTGTATTTTCTTAGTGTGCTAGGTGTTAGTAATTAGTGTCAGATTTCCGACATAATTTTTTTTGAGATATATACAAGAGTTGTTACATTCTTGTAGAGCCACTAGTACGCGTAGCGTTTCGGGCAGGTCCCTGGAATACGATCCCCGCCGCGAAGAATCGTTTTTTCATCCAAGTACACATTTTACTGTTGAGTTAAACAGAGGCTACAGTTAAGGAATTGCGCCCAGTAAATCCTCCCCGGCCAGGATACGAACCCATGACATAGCGCTCGCGGAACGCCAGGCGAGTGTCTTACCACTACACCACGGAGACTGTCGAATTCTTTGAAACACGGGTCGGAGTCCACTATTTAGGACTGGTGAATACTCCATTGCTGTCCTTCAGAATTATAATATTGTATAAGTTTTAATTTGCACTGTGCAGCAGTCCTTTCAGGACGGATGTTCTGTACTGGAGCTGCAGGGGTGGGGAGTCTATAGACGACTTCATTTCCTGCTAGCTCCAAAGGAACTAATTTCTCATGTGTCTTGAGACTTGTGGTACCTCTGCATTTCACGTTTACTATTCTCAAGACACCCTGGCTGTCTGGATGGACCGAGAATATACGACCCAGAGGCCACTCTGAACAAGGATCGTCACTGTCCGCCAGAACATCACCAAGTTGTAATTGAATTCTATTGTAGGGGCTCTTTGCCCCATGGCACTCGCTCAGAGCAGTTAGGTTTCTCAAGTCCAAACGTCTTTCCACCAGCTTATGACTTGACGGATGTTTGTAGAGCTGAACCAAGTCTCTTTTTCTGACATACGAAAGATCTTCTGGTCCCTCGTCAATGAAGGACGCAAGAGGGTTAAGAAGTTCTCCATTCATCAGATGAGGCTGACTTAATGGCTTACGTTGCAATTGATCGTCAGAGGGGTGGGTCAGTGGTCTTTTATCGACATGAGACTCAATTTCTGTGACAACGGTGTGAAGCTCCTGTAGACCAATCTTTTGACAGTTGAGGGTTTTCCTTAGACAGTGTTTCACTCTTCCCACCATCCTCTTGAAGAAGCCTCCATGCAACGGCGCTCTGGGGGATATAAACTTACAGTGGCACTGCTGTTGCTTTTCTGGTGGTGCGTACCACTGGGTGATTCCAGACATCCCTCAGACATGTCACCAAGTAAGAACCATTGTCTGAGATCATCAACTTGGGGCAGGATCGACAGGCAGTAAACTGATGAAAGGCCTGAATGAATGATTCTGCGCTCATGTCAGGAAGTCATGTCAGAGGTAAGGGGTATCTAGTACCCACCATGTAGAGTGCAGTGTCCGTGTATATGTAACACAATTAAACTGCTTATTCTGTGGTTATGGGGGAGAAACATTGGATTTTTACTTCTAAATTTATTTGGGAATGCTGTAAGCCCAACCCGTTCTCACACAAGACAGCACATATATGACTTAATGCTTAAAGTCAATATGTTGAATATGAATTAGTAAATATGTGATATATTCCCAGTTACTTACTTTTACCAAGGCCCAAACTCTTCCTCACATACCAATTTACGTGTCACAGTACCCGTCCGTCAACATAGATAGCAGAATATTCGTGATTGGCTCAATTATAAGGAAAATTGTAGTTTTCAGGTCCCACATGGGTTGTGAAATTTACCTACTATTGTCCATGCTCTTAGAATATTACAGATCAGCTACTTCCTATTGAAGGCTCGTAGTTTTGTTTTGAGAAATATTAGTGGTTCTTAGTAAATTATAATACGCACTAAAAATTATTACATAGAATAACAGTGCTTCACCAATCAATATTATATACCATAGTTTGTGCTTTACAAATCTTTAAAGGATGTTTTGTAGGAACGCTAACAGAAAACTATGTTACGTTGGAATGTCTATGGGTAAACTACTACAAACAGGACGGTATTGTGTCTACTATACCAACTATAGCTAGGATGGGTATATTGTCACCTACCGCCTGTTAGGTGGGAAAGGGGTCCAATACCACCCACAGGATGGATATGAGGGTCACATCCACCCACAGGATGAGTATGGGGATCACATCCACCCACAGGAAGGGTATGGGGTCCAATACCACCCACAGGATGAGTATGGCGTCCACTACAACCCACAGGATGGGTATGGGGCTCCAACCACCCATAGAATGGGTATGGGGCTCCAACCACAAATAAAATGGGTATAGGCTCCAATAACACCCACTGGATGTGTATGGCGTCCATTGCCGCGCGTCGAGCTCGAAAACCGCAGCATTCATCTCAGAACCATGCCTATTTCACACAGATTCCTTAATAAACGTAAGAGTTTTATATGTCACAAGAAAGATAGAAATATAAGCTTCATTCTAAATACCTTACCATGGGCATATTTAAATTTAAAGCGAAGATACGTGTACTTTTATAATAGCCGAGCTTTAACCCCGGACAGATTGATCGACCGAGCAACTCTCTCTCAGAACAATGTTTATTTCACGTGAATTCGTTAATAAACATATATGTTGTATATGTCTCAAGAAAGGCAGACATATAAGCTTCACTTTAAACACTTTACCATGGACATATTTAAAGTTCTAATGAAGATACATGTATTTTAAAAATTACGGATCTCCCACCCCGTACAGACTGAACGACAGAGCAACTCTCTCTCAGATCAATGTTTATTTCACGTAAATTCGTTAATAAACACAAATGTTTTATGTCTTAAGCAAGATAGAAATGAGAGCTTCATTTTAAATACATTACAATAGACATATTTATAGCTCAAGTGAAGATACATATGTTTTTATAGTAGCGCTCAGTAGCTTGTCGGGCATGGAGTGCAGACGCCTACGCACTTGCCGATATATTGTATAATTAACAAAGATACGTTAATAAAGCCTAAAATCTTATATGCCTCCAGAAAGACCGAGATATGAACATTATTATGATTTCACCAAATGAAATATATCATGTTCGAGAACAAAGATATATCAATTTTAAATTAAGTTTCGACTCTTGCTCGGGCGAGAGAGAGGGAGCGACTCTCGCCCCATCTATTGGAGATTCTGTCCACTAAAGACCCAAAGCAACTCAAACCCTCCTAGCATTATTTAAGTAATGAAGTAATATGGTATATTTACTATAATGTGGGTGCTGAATGCAGAACATGAGAAAACATATATTTACTCCAAACTAATATAATTTCATTATGAAATAAGTAAATAAGTAGCATCAAAGGAAGTCGACGGTCCAAGCGTCAATGTTGTGGAGCGACTTATCCAAGATATATCGTTGTTTGGAAAGTGTTTGTTGGCATATCCAGTTGTCGCACTTCTCTGCACAAATTATCACAAATTTAAATTATAATGTTAACAAGTAGAATACGTATTTTTAATAAAATCTAACATAACTAGCCAGAAAACATTTAACATTTATTAAAAAAATATATGCTTGGAAGTTAAATCGACTTCATAGGACAATAGTTTTGTTATATATACTCGTTATTCGTTGACATGCGTTCGCTACTTAAACTACCATGTACTGTACTTATGTAAAATCTCCCATGTCTCTTCGCTCATCTCACCGAACCCTTCAGGCTCTTTGATATATTGTTTAATTAATTGAGATTCACAAATAAAGCTTATAATTGTATATGTTATCAAAAAGGCAGAGCTTATTTTAGTTCATTTATTATGCACCCCATACCCATCCTATGAGCGATAGTGGAGTGTTACAGAGGCACATAATGGGCTCAGGGACTGAGCCCCACAATTCATATAGCCAAGCAAGTTATAATCTTGATAAGCTAGTTACAAAAGTCAATGCACATTGTCACATCAACAATGGGCTCGAGTCCGACCACAAGTACAGTTTATAATTTAAGCAACTGACATATATGGAGGGCTAGTGTCACAATTGATATGTTTATCCTACACATAACCCCCTCTCCCCCATCCAATGGG
>NC_091178.1:24536592-24551592 GCF_040958095.1 Procambarus clarkii
ACATGCTTTTACTGAATACGAACTAGATTCTGCTCTACATAAAGGCAAAGCTACATCACCCGGGGAGGATGGAGTTACTGACGGCATACTGCATATGCTTCTGCTAGTTCCAGGGAATACCTTTCTTCAATTGTATAATATGAGCTATGTAACTGGGGAGCTTCCTAAGTCATGGACCAACAGTCTTATTATTCCCATTCCTAAACCTCACCAGCAGAGTGCTTTTCGCCCAATCTCCCTCACTAGTTGTCTCTATAAGTGTCTTGAGAGGATGGTTCTCAACCGTCTCCTTTACAAAATTATTAATATGTTGTCTCCCCAGATATATGGCTTTATGCATGGAAAGAGTGTACATCACTGTATTACCACATTCCTCACCCTGCATACTGATAGGTCTTATACCACTTTCCTAGATCTTAAGTCAGCCTTTGACATTGCTAACCCACACGTCATTCTGAGAGAACTTGCTAAAATGAATGTTGGAATGTTTATGTTAAAAATTGTTCAAACTGAAATAAATATATAACACTGTACGGTACAGTTGTGTTTAATTATGTTTTGCGATTCCTTTGGAAAAGGTATTTGTGCACCAAGTACTACTAGGTCATTATGAGATATGCTGAATGTTGTCAATATACCATCTGAATACGCTTCACTTTGCGTTAATCATTGGACGTCCTAATGATTAAGGTCCCCAAAAGGACTTAATCAGACCTCAGTGGATAATTTTACTCTCCCTCTCTCTCTCTCTCTCTCAGAGCATCCCCTTATGTGTTGTATGTGGGTGCTGAAGTTCAGTCTCTTGTCTATGTATAGGTGAAGGAACTTTCCATAATTGTTATTGCTAATGTATACTTGTAATACTGGGTATACATCCGGTGTTCTTACCCTCGACCGCGGCGAGGGTAAGCCGTGGTCGTATGGTCTGAAACCCACAAATATTTACAATGGGGGTGGGAGATAACATTTACTCTTCAAGCACGCGCACACAAATGAACTATGTTACTTAACTGGAAGCACTCGTACAACATAATTTACACGATTTCTCAGGATAATTATACTTCTTACCAGCATATATACACTATAGTACCTAGGAGGTTCTCTTCAATGGAATCTAATATAATTAAAAGAACCCAAGCAAACCACTGTGGAAATGTGCAGGACAAACATATCTATTGTGACACTAGCTCTCCACATATGGCATTTGCTTAATTTAGAAACTGTACTTGTGGTCGATCTCGAACCCACGTTGTTGATGTGACGATGTATTATGAATTTTGTGGCTAGCTCCTCAAGATTGTAACTTGCTTAGATAAATAAATTGTGTGTTCAGTCCCTGAACCCATTATGTGATAAATTAACTAAACTAAAAACTATAGTCTGGCGACAAAACCTGAACTGCATAATGTAAATAGGGATTAACCAGAAAAAGATATAGGTGAAGAATAACACCAGGTAAGTGCGTTAATTACAATATCAAGATCAAACTAACATTGATTTTCAAAGGTTGTATATTTAACATCAATGGAGAGCATCAGCCAAGAAGCCTTCTTTAAAATATGAATATCTTTCCGCACCCAATAAGATCTAATCTCTAAATAAAACGCAAAAAACGACTTGATTGTAACCTATCCACCGCTGCCCATTGGATGGGGGAGAGGGGGTTATGTGTAGGATAAACATATCAATTGTGACACTAGCCCTCCATATATGTCAGTTGCTTAAATTATAAACTGTACTTGTGGTCGGTCTCGAGCCCATTGTTGATGTGACAATGTGCATTGACTTTTGTAACTAGCTTATCAAGATTATAACTTCCTTGGCTATATGAATTGTGGGGCTCAGTCCCTGAGCCCATTATGTGCCTCTGTAATACTCCACTATCGCCCATAGGATGGGTATGGGGTGCATAATAAATGAACTAAACTAAGCTCTGCCTTTTTGTTAACAGATACAATTATCAGCTTTATTTGTGAATCTCAATTAATTAAACAATATATCACAGAGCCTGTAGGGTTCGGTGAGATGAGCGAAGAGACATGGGAGATTAAATGGAATTCTTGTAATGTTATTTGTCTATTTGTACTCACTGAATTTGTGCGCCCCTTGAGGGACTTGAAGTAGAGGGGGGGTAGAAATAGCCTAAGCTACTCTATCCCTTTGAGATGTATTTATTGCTTATCTCAATAAACATACTTGAACTTGAACTTGACATGGGAGATTTTACATAAGTACAGTACATGGTAGTTTAAGTAGCGAACGCATGTCAACGAATAACGAGTATATATAACAAAACTATTGTCCTATGAAGTCGATCTAACTTCCAAACATATATTTTTTTAATAAATGTTAAATGTTTTCTGGCTAGTTATGTTAGATTTTATTAAAAATACGTATTCTACTTGTTAACATTATAATTTAAATTTGTGATAATTTGTGCAGAGAAGTGCGACAACTGGATATGCCAACAAACACTTTCCAAGCAACGATATATCTTGGATAAGTCGCTCCACAACATTGACGCTTGGACCGTCGACTTCCTTTGATGCTACTTATTACTTATTTCATAATGAAATTATATTAGTTTGGAGTAAATATATGTTTTCTGATGTTCTGCATTCAGCACCCACATTATAGTAAATATACCATATTACTTCATTACTTAAATAATGCTAGGAGGGTTTGAGTAGCTTTGGGTCTTTAGTGGACAGAATCTCCATTAGATGGGGCGAGAGTCGCTCCCTCTCTCTCGCCCGAGCAAGAGTCGAAACTTAATTTAAAATTGATATATCTTTGTTCTCGAACATGATATATTTCATTTGGTGAAATCATAATAATGTTCATATCTCGGTCTTTCTGGAGGCATATAAGATTTTAGGCTTTATTAGCGTATCTTTGTTAATTATACAATATATCGGCAAGTGCGTAGGCGTCTGCACTCCATGCCCGACAAGCTACTGAGCGCTACTATAAAAACATATGTATCTTCACTTGAGCTATAAATATATCTATTGTAATGTATTTAAAATGAAGCTCTTATTTCTATCTTGCTTAAGACATATAAAACATTTGTGTTTATTAACGAATTTACGTGAAATAAACATTGATTTGAGAGAGAGTTGCTCTGTCGTTCAGTCTGTACGGGGTGGGAGCTCCGTAATTTTTAAAATACATGTATCTTCATTAGAACTTTAAATATGTCTATGGTAAAGTGTTTAAAGTGAAGCTTATATGTCTGCCTTTCTTGAGACATATACAACATATATGTTTATTAACGAATTCACTTGAAATAAACATTGTTCTGAGAGAGAGTTGCTCGGTCGATCAATCTGTCCGGGGTTAAAGCTCGGCTATTATAAAAGTACACGTATCTTTGCTTTAAATTTAAATATGCCCATGGTAAGGTATTTAGAATGAAGCTTATATTACTATTATTCTTGTGACGTATAAAACTCTTACGTTTATTAAGGAATCTGTGTGAAATAGGCATGGTTCTGAGATGAATGCTGCGGTTTTCGAGCTCGACGAGCAATGAAAACTGCATGCCCCTTTTATAAAACTTCAAATATTTTCGGTTTTACTTAAAATATTTGTCTGGTAGAGGTTTAACATATAGTTCGCGTTTTTGTCTTTCTTCTGACTAATAAATAATTTTGGTTTAATAAGTCATCAAGATGTTTTCAACAATATTTCACGTGTATTTCATGTGAACAATGTATTTCAACAATACAATACAACAAATACACACATTGGTACATTATTGCAAAGGCACTATATATATATATATATATATATATATATATATATATATATATATATATATATATATATATATATATATATATATATATATAAATTGTTGCAAGTCGAGCAACAAATATTTTACATTGAACAACAAATGAGATTGGAAAAGCAGTATTGCCACCTCTGCTATACAGAAAAAAATAGACCCCAGACACACCCTATGGGTAGTAATGGACCCCCATACCGACACTATGAATGGGTAGTGGACCCCATAATAACACTATGGGCGGTAGTGGGCACTATACAAACACTATGGCCGGTAGTTGACTTCATAGCGACCCTGTGGGCGGTAGTGGACCCCCTGCCGACCCTGTGGGCGCCAGTGGACCCCATACCGACCTTGTGGGCGGCAGTGGACCCCTACCGACCCTGTCGACGCCCTACCGACCCTGTGGGCGGTAGTGGACCCCATACCGACCCTGTGGGTGGCAGTGGACCCCATACCGACCCTGTGGGCGGTAGTTGACCCCCTACCAACCCTGTGGGCGGCAGTTGACCCCCTACCAACCCTGTGGGCGGTAGTGGACCCTTTACCGACCCTGTGCGCGGCAGTGGACTCTATATACTAATCCTGTGGGCGATACTGGACCCTATACTCATCGTGTGGGCGGCAGTGGACGCCATACACATCCAGTGGGTGTTATTGGACCCCATACTTATTCTGTGGATGGTTGGAGCCCCATACCCATCCTGTGGGTGATAGTGGACGCCATACACATCCAGTGGGTGTTATTGGACCCCATACTTATTCTGTGGGTGGTTGGAGCCCCATACCCATCCTGTGGGTGATGATGGACGCCATACTCATCCTGTGGGTGGTATTGGACCCCATACCCATCCTGTGGGTGGTTGTGAGCCCCATACCCATCCTGTCGGTGGTAGTGGACGCCATACACATCCAGTGGATGGTATTGGACCCCATTCCCTTCCTGTGGGTGGAAGTGATCCCCAAGTTTGCAGTAGTTTACCCCATAAACATTCCAACATAACATCGTTTTCTGTTAGCGTTCCTACAAAACATTCTTTAAAGATTTTTAAAGCACAAACTATGTTATATAATATTGATTGGTGAAGGACTGTTATTCTATGTAATAATTTATAGTGCTTATTATAATTTACTAAGAACCACTAATATTTCTCAAAACAAGAATGTAACAACTCTTGTATATATCTCAAAAAAAAAAAAAAAAAAAACTATGAGCCTTCAATAGGAAGTAGCTGATCTGTAATATTCTAAGAGCATGGACAATAGTAGGTAAATTTCACAACCCATGTGGGACCTGAAAACTACAATTTTCATTATAATTGAGCCAATCACGACTATTCTGCTATCTATGTTGACGGACGGGTACTGTGAGACGTAAATTGGTACGTGAGGAAGAGTTTGGGCCTTGGTAAAAAAGGTAACTGGAAATATATCACATATGTACTAAATCATATTCAACATATTGACTTTAAGCATTAAGTCATATATGTGCTGTCTTGTGTGAGAACGGGTTGTGTAAGCCGCCTCTGCACCTTAATATGAAATAGTTGTCTGGGTCAGCCCAGACACCCAGTTCTTTAATAGATTTATCAGGAAGGTTTTCAAAATCCCTTCGGTAAGTTTCTGTTTGGGCTCTTTTGACCGAATATTTTAGTGCACCTGAGAATTGATATTTGATTCCTATTTTATTTAGGAAATCAAATACCCTTTGAATGACACCTAACAGTTTGTTGAGATAAGAGTACTGATTAGAATCAATTACCAAATTCCGAGGAGGCTCTGGTGTCTCAGTGGGAGAAGTGACATTGGTCACAACGACTTGTGACTTTTGTTTAGGCCACTGGTCACTGACTAGCCACTGAGGTTCATTAAACCACACCTTGGTTTTGGCTAATTACCTGAAAGTCAGGCCTCTGAAGGCCTGACTTTCACGCATTGTTGTTTTTCACCCACTGTAGTACTACGACATTATCTGACCATACCACTGTATCTTCAAAGTGGATAATACTTTTAAGTATTGGTCAGATAATGAGCCAGACTGACTCCTAACAGTCAGGCAGTTATTTCTAATTGTGGCAATGACCACTTCTTCAACGGGGCAACCCTAGCTTTAGATATGAACAGACTTGACTGTTTGTTTATCACTAAATAGGCTACATTGTCATAAGCCTTTCTGGAGGCATCACAAAACACATGCAGTTTAATAGGTTGGCTTGTTATTATGGTGTTACGAGGAAACTTGATAGATGCTAGGACACTCAGATCCGTCGTGAGTTGCTGCCACTTTTCTTGTAGGGCAGTTGTTAGGAAATCGCCCCAACCTATCTGTGCTTATCTTCTATCTTGAGGTTATCTGGAGATGATATCGGGGCTTAGCATCCCCGCTGCCCAGTCCTCGACTAGGCTCCTTTTTTGTTACACACACCCCAGGAAACAGTCTATAGCAGCTGTTTAACTCCCAGGTACCTATTTACTGCTAGGTAACAGGGTCATCAGGGTGAAATAAACATTTTGCCCATTTGTCTCTGCCTCCACCAGGGATCGAACCCAGATCGATTCATAGTCCTGAGACTATTAATCAGAAGCGCTGTCCACCCAGCTGTCAGGCGTCCTGACAGCATTCTAGTGTAATCAACTTTCCTATGGTTAATATGGGGCTTAATAGTCCCATTGGGGTCGAAATGCTTGCTGACATGGGATAATAGCTTCCTCATGATTAAATTGGTCGTATCTGGCTCCACTGATTTAATGGTCAACTGATTCAAAGTTGTATCTCATTCAGCACCTAGTTCTTTCATCTTCTGGGGTACCTTATAGTCGGGAAACTTGTCTTCGATCAGTTGATTTAAGTTGGTATTATTAGAGGCCCACAACTTGAGAGGCATATTTGCTCCCAACAACTCTTGATTGGTCATATAATATATTGTGAGCAGTTTCTTTTCACTGCTGGTAGTCCCTTGGAAATTGTCCACATACAGATTATTTCTAATTTCAGTATTATTTGGGCTATTGGACTTCTTCAAGTGCATATCTAAAGTGGCTTGAAGCATAAACGGTGGAATAAGTAGCACCAAACAAAACTGATGCAAACCTATATGTGATTATTTCACTGTTTGGATCACTAGAATCGTTTATCCATAGGAACTTGGTGTAGATGCAGTCTTCTTCTTGAAGACCTACCCATAGGAATGACTTACTTATTTCGACCGTGTATCCATAAGTTTATATGCGGAATTTTAATAGCAAGTCATACAGCCTCTGTGCTAGGCTTGGACCTGTTTGAAGGTAGTCATTCAATGAGACACAATTCTGTTTAACCTTAGCACTGCAGTTGAACACTATCCTCTTTGAGGTAGTAATTGAGTCTTTCAGTACTGTGTGGTGTGGCAAATAGTGTCCCTCCTTAAGGTTATCATTGGTTACAACTTCAATGAATCTGTTACCTAGCTGTTGTTGGATTATACCATGATACAATTTCAGGTTCTCAAATTGCCTATTCAGGTCTCCAATAGAGACCCTAATTGGTTTTGTGCCATGAACTGATTTACTGGTAGCTGGGGATGATTCAGCTTCCAGGGAGCCGGTCGGCCGAGCAGACAGCACGCTGGACTTGTGATCCTGTGGTCCCGGGTTCGATCCCGGGCGCTGGTGATAAACAATGGGCAGAGTTTCTTTCACCCTATGCCCCTGTTACCTAGCAGTAAAATATATACCTGGGTGTTAGTCAGCTGTCACGGGCTGCTTCCTGGGGGGTGGAGGCCTGGTCGAGGACTGGGCCGCGGGGACACTAGAGACCCGAAATCATCTCAAGATAACCTCAAGATGGTAGCCTGATCCAGTATTAATTATCTTTGTAGACCACTGAGTCCAGGTATTGTTTATGTGTCCAGGTATCAAGGTATCATCCAGAGTAGGTTGCTCAGGGACTATGCCTAAAGTTGCGATATCCAACAAGTTATGTACAGATATGAAGTTCATCTTCAGACATGTCTCTGAACTTAAGTGTGACTGTTTTTCTCCTAGTCACGCAACCATCACTGAGCTAACACGTTTGTTGCCAACAGGTTAGGTTTTCCTCAGACTCAATACTGGGCTAGTGAGCAATTTGCCTCCCACAGACAATAATAGGTTTATTCCCTACTGTTTTGTACTTTCAGCGATGAATTTGTGGAAGAAGTCTGCACCTACAAGTATTCCAATGTCGGTGAGGTTATCAGACGTGATTATATTATCAGCCAACTTGATTCCCTTTTATTGTAGGAATTTTGCTGTTGTCCGTTGACCATGAACATATAGGTCAGATGGGATTTCGTTGACTAATATGACCTGTACAGGTTGGGCATAACTACCTAAGCATACTGGTGGCTGTACGACTTTGTAGGCGTTTGGTCCTGTGTTTGTCAGGGAACCCTGATATGTCTTGTTTTACCTGTTGGACAAGTTTTAATTTTAAATCATCTGCCATTTTCTGCATTACAAATGTTTTTTGGGAACCTTGGTCAAATAACCCCCAAGTGGTGCTCTTGGTGTTTTTGTTTTTGATGACTAGTTGGGCAGTGGGTAATAGACCTTATTAGGGAGCCGGTCGGCCGAGCGGACAGAATGCTGGACTTGTGATCCTGTGGTCCTGGGTTCAATCCCGGGTGCCGGCGAGAAACAATGGACAGAGTTTCTTTCACCCTATGCCCCTGTTACCTAGCAGTAAAATAGGTACCTGGGTGTTAGTCAGCTGTCACGGGCTGCTTCCTGGGGGTGGAGACCTGGTCCAGGACCAGGCCGCGGGGACACTAAAGCCCTGAAATCATCTCAAGATAACCTCAAGAAGGGTCTAATAAGTTGTTTTATTATCCGACTTTGTTGATAGGACCCTTATATCCTGTTGTACTTTGCAGAACTGTACGGTGGTTGAAGTCTCTTCCTCCATCTTGGTTTTGGGAGACTTTGGCCTTAGGTGTCCACACAGTGCTCTTTGACCCTTATTGCACCTGTTGCAGTTGCATAGTTTGGTTGCACAGGTATTAGGATCAAGTGACTTTAGGCACCTGCTGCATTTATGGAACTCATTGAATCGCTTTTCACGAGTAGCATGATCAGGGTAATTTGAGTAATGATATATTGAATGCTCATCTTTGCAGAACAACCCCACTTTCCATCCAACAGCACCTTTGGGAGTTATCGCTTTGGGTGACAGTTTTGGAGGGACTCACTGCGTATGTGCGCACACTGCCTTGGTTCCACCTTGGAGTTGAGGTAAAGGTTTCAGATTTTATTGGAGTACTGTGTGTTCTCCAATGTGGTGGTTTATTTAATGGTTTTTAAAGGTGGTCAGCAAAAGTTTAGGTATTCTGAATGACCTGCATTCGCTCATTGTAATTGTGCGAGGGAGAGTAAACCTTCAGTGATCTGTTCTGTCAGAGATGATTTGTTATATAAGGTACATAACTTATCCAGTGTTTCACTGGGTAATTTTCGTCTTCAATAACTTTAGTTAACCAGTCTGCATTATTCGGACGAATCTTATGGCTGAGTCCTTTGTGTAATGACTCAAGCTCCAAATATTCTAAATGCTACTTGAAAGTAGCTTTCCAGTTCAATATGATCAGCTGGAGATTGTTGTGACAGATCTTGGCATTAATTAATTTGATCAGTCTGGTCAAATGAACTTTAAGACCTATCAGGGGTCCGTTTAAATTTGTCTGGAGTAGCCATTCTGGCTGTTTGGTTAAGATTTGTAGGGCTGAAGCTTATACTATAGCTGCTAATGTATCTTGGATACCTGCTCATAAATGCTGAACAAGTACTGATGGTAGTAGCCTAGGGGTTATATTTTCAGTCACTAGGCTATGATATCCTACTTCCTTGGAAGTTGGCACACATAAATGGTAAATAATAGATATATACACACAAATAATTTGAGTGGTAATCAGTGTCACTATAGGAATTGCCTAAGGTTAGCTCATCATTATCGCCATCAGATGGATTAGTGACACTTCTTAACATTCAATGGTGAAATTGTTATACACACAGAAATCACAATAGCATTATATATCAAATCAACAAATCAACAAGGGCCGTGCATAGGTTCGAACCCTCATCACAGCCCTTTTGGATTTGTTCATGAAATTGTTATAGTTAGAATATAAATGAATATGGTATATGATAATATAATACAAATAAATTAAGTATATATGAACAACACAACTCGTGTTGTTAAGGATCCCACCCTAGTTAGGGTTTGTACAATGTTTAAATGATTTCTAGGCTGCTAAATATTTAGTTCAACACTTGACAAGTTTAGTATCCTACCCTAACATGGATTGGCAACAAGTAAAATTATATAGTATTGTGAAGTAAAGAGAAAGGTGCCATTTTTTATGTTAAATGTTTCTCTCTAAACTTGAGAAATACATAAACATTTAGGGTTAGTAGCCTCTCACCAACCTCTTGTGATATTTAATGGTGTTAATTATTTTGTTAGCCACATATGCTTGAGTTTCTCATGAGAGGTGTACTCTGTCTGGAAATATGTTCTCACGGAATGGACAAGCAGTAAGTTGGATGTAGGTGGCTCCCAGACGTATCTTTCCCCTGAGAGGGTAATTTATATTACTGGCTGTATGTGTGTGTCAAACTCAGTACTCACACTCCAACAGTTATTTTTCGGTGGTTGGCGTGGCTCTATTAGAGTAAACAAAATAGTTGAAGTGTTTGCTTTAAATGAGTTGATTATACAAGAGAAAACCTTGGCTGGACTTTGAATCAGCTAAGGTTTTAACGTTCTAGTAGTGCATGCCCTTTATTTTGTATTCATATATTTGAATTCCTCATATCATAATCTCTGGTATTTATCCCACATCCATATAACTGTCACGTAATGTACATTCTCTAGAAACAAATTACAACTCTTACTGCAAAATTTGTTGAGCATTTCAGTGCAATCCTGAGGCTAAACTAGCAGATGATGCATCACTAAACTGCTACTAAAGGAATTGGCAGCACATTATTTTGTATAATTTGTTGGTTAGCTTGTTGATGGTAATCTGTGTCACCGCCATTTTGTTTGGACAGAGGAAAGGAGTTGGACATGAGGTGCTTGCAAACAAATTTTTGCAGACAGCCGCATTCACTCCCAGTACGGCGTTTTGACCTGCAATGGGTGGAATGTATAAGAGCAAGAGAGCGTGAGAGAGAGAGAGTGTGTGCAACAGACAGTCAGACAAACAGGCAGAGATAAAGATAATGTTATATACATATACTATTACTCTATATCAAATGCAATGATAAAATACTAAGTGGTAGAAAATCTATTTATCATATTAATGTTTGCTATGTTCAGGTTATTCAGTTCTGGGTCACAAAAGTGCACAATTCTTAAAAGATATGAAGCAATCGGAAGTATAAAAATTCAATAACTTTAAAAAGTTATATAACTTTAATGCATATGATTTAAAGTGTTAAAAAACATAAATAGTAAACAAAATCCATAACCTTCCTTGCATATTCAGAAAATGAAATTATGTAAAGCAATATATTAATACCAGTCTCTGAAATTCAGTTAAAGAGTTACACCTTTGTTTTACAAATATTTGTAGGATTCATAAAAAAAAAATGAAATAACTATGGATGAGGAAGATATATGCAAAAGAGTTATCTCAAATCTAATCTATATAAATATAAATAGAAATGTTCGTTTGTGCATAAACGGTTATCTCCGAAAGTTCTTCACCGATTGCTTTGAAATCTTCACACAATGTTCCATTCGCATCCGGCCAGGTTTTTATATACATACTATATAGATGTCACGTCTGCGACGGTAAAAAGCATGCATTTTCTGAAAAACTGTGTTTTTCATGTGAGGGAAATCTTCGAAACCTAAACCCTCTCAACAGTGTAATAGGTCTGCCTCCTGAAAAGTACAGAAAATAGACGTCAAAACTGTATCCTTCAAGGTGAAAAAGATTCATCATGAACCGGGACAATTACGGTGTTTGTATGGAAGCATGATATCTGGATTACCAAGAGGCAATAGTTTACATGTATGTTGTGACGGGTCAGTGGTGGAGGATGGCTGGGCAAGGTGTGGTGTCCTAATAAGGGAATATACTGAGTTTGAGACTGTGGACAGGATAATTGAACTTCGACTTATTAATTATATATCATCCACACAAACTGAACTGCAGGCCATTCTGGTGTGTTTGGAAAAAGTACGTCTTGACGACAAAGATGTTTTTGTATTTGTCGATAGCCGAGGAGCACTTGATTCCTTAAACAGTCGAAATCCAGTCTTCATGTCCATAGTTGAGGATTGTAGGAAAAGGATAACAGAGATACAGCTAAAAGGTCACAATGTGAAATTCATGTGGATTCCATCTCATGTTGGAATAGTGCGCAACAAGGTGGCGGATGACCTGGCCAAACGTGCCAGATCAAAACCACAAGTTGACATCAAATGCAAATTCACAATGAGACAAATAAGAAGCAAAATCAGAAATATTCAGGCGCAGTCAGAAGTGGCGAGGAGAGGTGTAATGTATGAGGGAAGTCAAACCATGCAACACTGCATGTATGTGAGTCAAAACACCCATTTCACTTATGGTAAAAGGAGAAATGCTTGGAGTGACTGTGCACATGCGGCTCAGGCTTGGGTACAAATATTACTGGGAATATGGGATAGGTGTTCATGATAATGACACGAAGTGTAAACTATGTGGTATGTTAAGGTCTCACAGCCTTGCCCATTATGTTCTTGATTGTCCGTTATTAATGTATATAGAAATACTGAGATAAGGACTGTTCCTGAACAAATAGCCTGGATGTGTCACAACGGAAAGGTTGATGATATTCGGGAGAGATATAAGAATTTTGCACCAAGACTGTAATCTTTTGTTAAATTATCTGCATGTCTCTTGCAAATTGTCTATACAGTATACCTAAGTCATAAAAGTATTTGTGTGTACGTCTGATACCATACTACTTGTGTAAAGGAGGAATTGTATATGTTTATCTCTCAGAATGTTCGGCAATATGTTTATTGTTTGTGATGTGTGTTTATATATGTATGAACACGTTGCACTGAACGGGGTGTGAATAGCTTGAGCTACCTCATCCCTTTGTATGTATTTTGCCTCAATAAACTTATTTCAATTTCAATTTCTTTACCGATTGCTTTGAAATTTTGACACAATGTTAATTTCGAATAGGCGCGTCTATTTATACATCTACATGACAGGAAAAAATATCTACCTGTGACAGGAAAAAACATTTGTTTTCTAAACAGCACCATCTGTTGGAAATAAGAGCAAAACACGCTGTAATCTCCGAAAGTTCTTTACCGATTGCTTTGAAATTCCGACACAACGTTGCATTTGAATAGGTGCTTCTTTTTATATACCTACTATATCGATGCCACCCCTTGACAGGTAAAAACATGCGATTTTGAAAAAGAGGGTGTTACGGACCCGAATCCAGCGTCCAAGCCTGGAGCAGTGACGACCACGCCATCTGTGGGTCAGCTCCCGAAACCCCCTCCAAATGGACGACGACACCTGGTGAGGACGAGGTGTACTGGCCACAAGGGCTAGTTTCCAGTGCTGATTAGCTCACAACACAGCCGCTGCTGACCTCTGGTGAGGTGAAGCTCAGGCAGCAACGCCATCTATGGAGCGGATAGGTGGGCGTTTGGGTCTGAGCCTGTAAGTGAGGTGCATTTGTGTGTCCCTGTTACTGATGACGTGTCTGATTACAGAGTCGACCTGGGACTGCTGTAATGGAAGTTGGATGAGTCTACCCAAGGCAGCCGTCTCGTCACCAAGTGTTTGCTGCAGCAGCTGTGAGTCGCCCCCCGGATGAACACTGTGGTGTTACCCTGCCTGTGAAGCGGCAGTTGAAGGATTGTCATACCCGGGACTGACTGGTGGAGACGCTTAACCACTGGGGTGTTGTGGAAAGGAGAGTGATCTGTGGTATCACACGAGGCTCCTGACTAGGGCGCGACCCTAGTATCGCTCGTGGAGTGGCCTAACCAGCGTCGCTGATTTGGAACCTGCCAGCTATCTGCTGGACTTGTGCTTGACGGCCTCCACGACGGTGCCCCCAGTGGAACTGTGTTTTGGCTGGCCTGTGGCCGGGGTAGACTCAAGATTCTCGAAGGATTCGTCGTGAGGCCACGAGAGCACCAAGAGCTTGGCACCGTGAGCGTCCAGGGTCTTCAGAGGAAGACTACATAGTGTATTATAGTGTTTATACCCCCCCCCCCCATGTAATCGTTTATATCTCATTTATTGGTGACGGTGATAATTATATTATATTAAGTTTTGACTTTATTTCCCTTCCCCTTTAATTTACTTGCGTTACGGATCACATCCCTTGAAAGCCACTATTGGCTTGGGGCCGGATACCCTTCCTCTAACAACATCAGAGTAAGAACCCAGTTGCGACCCGAGAGGGCCGTAACAGAGGGCCATCTGTTGCACATAATAGCTACATGCACACTATACTAATTATATCACGAATTTCATTTAAGTGTTTCTGATTGCAATGATCAATTTTATTTTCATAGATTTCGATTTATTTTATTTTTAATTGAATTATTTTGTGTGACAGTGTTGTAATTGAGCTGTGTTGTTTACTATACCGTTCATTTCGTAAGTATAAGTATAGATGCCACACCTGTGACATGTAAAACTAGGCTTTTCTTGAAAAATAGCGCCATCTGTTGTATCTAAGAGCAACACACATACTATACTAAATATGTTACAATTCCATTTCAATGTTTCTGATTGCATTGATAAATTGAATTTTCATAGATTTTGATTTATTTTCATTTTGATTTAATTATTTTGTGTGAATTGCCTTGGAATTAAGCTGTGTTTTTACCATTCCATTCATTTCGTGAGTATAGTATATTTTATTTTTTTCATATATTCATATCATTTTTTTAACTTTTTCTTTTATTTCAGTGATGGGAACATCAGATCACTTGATGTTCCCAATTTTCTGATAGGTAGGGTTAGGGTTAGGTTAGGTAGGGTAGCCGAAAAAGTTAGGTTAGGTTAGGTTAGGTAGGTTAGGTAGTCGACAAACAATTAATTCATGAAAACTTGGCTTATTAGGCAAATTGGGCCTTGCATAGTAGGCTGAGAAGTGCGTTCTGGCTACTAGGTACGACATATATATATATATATATATATATATATATATATATATATATA